>NW_026613743.1:12500-45860 GCF_903798145.1 Danio aesculapii | reverse complement strand
TCTGCCAGGATGCGTATATTATCTGCGATCTCCTTTGCTCTCCTCCTCCGCCTCCTGCTCGGTGTAGGAAGCAAGCACACGGGCTGGTGAAGGTGTGTGAGGGGATGTGGAGACCTCTGCAGTTAAAGGAGAACACTTTCCTGAGCACATTTTTTTTTCTCTGACGGGACACATGCAGATAGTTGAGCGTTTGGATGCGGCGGGTCTGCTCCTGACGCTACTTTATACGATAAACAAAGTGCTAATAAACGTTAGCCTATTAACAATAGGTACCCTCGCGGTACTGTGCGGGTTTAAAGTACACGTAAATCAAAACTAACCATATTGATTTTGTTAGCTCACATTGCTAGTTTTTGTGGTGAACAGTTCATCTGTGCATGTCATTAAGAAAGAAAATAATTGTTTTCCCTTGTAATCTAATTGGAAATCTGAAAATGCACTTGCTGTTTGTTTTCAGATAAATTCTCAGATTAGCTACGTCTGCCTGGGGTATTGGGCGTGGCTTGCATACTTGACCACGCCCCTCCAACTGTCAGTTTTGGCAGCACTATGACAATAAACATGGTGAGGAGGTGGTGTCTGTTAGGTTGTAAACTCACTCAAAACTCTTTTTTCTCGATCTTTCTGAATAAATACAGTAGTCTACCTACTTTACTACATCCAATCAGCTTGCAGTAGAAAAAAACAAGCCACATCTAAGTGTTTTATCATTTAATATTCCTTTCTCTAGGACAGGGGTGCCCCAACTTTTTCTTTTGAAGGGCCAAATGCCAAAGCTTGATTGAGAGCTGTGGGCCGAAAGTAAATAGCAACTGTATTACATTAAATTTGCTATGGGTAATTTCCATGCGGGAACCTCCTGCTCTTCCTTGTGAAGCAAATATGGAAGTAACTGAAACTGCAATTCATTGAAATTCTGCTAGTCTTGGCTCCGTAATAGAGCAAATTTCTATTGACAGTGTTTACAGCCTGGTACAAAGAACGATTTTGGTGTATATAGCTAATATTACCCTTCATGAATACTGTGAGGGGGTGAATTTTTTTATAACTCATCCGTTTCGTTTATATTAAGTCTGCATAATTAAGGGCGTGGCCACTTGAGTGACAGCTAGGTCTCGCTGGTCGCTGTCACGTCACCTCAGCTGATTCCAGCTGATTAGCCGCTGAACTTCAGCATATTCATTGTATTTTTGTTTTATTTATTATTTTTAAGTGGCTTTACACAGTCAGTTGCCTTTTGAAATTATTTCTTACAATTATCAGATGATATATGCCATATCTGTGTGCACTTTATTGTGCTCACAAACCATTCACGTTGCCTCGATTTGCCAGGTGAGTGAAATTATATACTTTTACCATATCTATAAATGTATTTTTTTTATTTAAGATCATTTATATTTTTATTTAGAACTTGAATGCACTGCAGAATCTGATAGATTGATTAGCTGTAGGCTCTAGTCATCTGACACGTTGTCATACCGTATTGTGCCTGGATTTCATCAATAGTCTTGCATTTACTAACACAGACTATATCTGAAGTGTTTGGAAGTAATTAGCATTTTCCATATTTTTTACAGTCTATGGTAATTTCCTAATTTATCTGATAAAATTGATAAATAAGTAGAAAAAAATACTTCAACCGTATTTACTAATGCATTCCAATGTTTTGGAAATGTATATTATTTTAACAAACTTATTGCAATAAAACCATTTTAAAAATGTATTTATGAAACAATGGAGTTCAATGCCGAATACAGTAGTCATGCTGAACCTGACTTTGCCTTGATTTGCACGCTGATGTCTTCTGCTTTGTCCCCTATTCGTTAAGTGACAGTATGTACTTCTTAAAAAAATCTTATTTATTTAAAACATTTACCTGAAACATTTCAGTTTGCTTTTTTGTAGCTCAACAATAAAACAAACAAACAAAAAGTTACATTAAAATAGAAATGCGAATTTCTGTTAAAGGAATTTCTCAACCCAAACTCAATTTCTCAACAAAAATGGTACAATGTTGTACCAAAGAAGGTACAAACCCTTGTCACTGGGGCAGCACCTTATTATGGAACAGAATTAAGACAAAGAATCAAATTAGTACCATTGCAGTTTGTACCTTTAAGGACATGAATTGTACCATGGGAAAATCAAAATGTACCTTTGGTTTTTAAAACTCAGAGTAACCTGCTGCATTTTATTAAAGCCTACACCTACCCCAAACCTAAACCCAACCTCACAGTAACCTGCTGCATTTTAGTTACGTCTACACCTACACCAACTCTAAACCCAACCTCACAGTAACCTGCTGCGTTTTATTAACGTCTACACCTACCCCAAACCTAAACCCAACCTCACAGTAACCTGCTGCATTTTATTAAAGTCTACACCTACACCAACTCTAAACCCAACCTCACAGTAACCTGCTGCGTTTTATTAACGTCTACACCTATCCCAACCCTAAACCCAACCTCACAGTAACCTGCTGCATTTTATTAACGTCTACACCTACCCCAACCTCACAGTAACCTGCTGCATTTTAGTAACGTCTACACCTACCCCAACCCTAAACCCAACCTCACAGTAACCTGCTGCATTTTAGTAACGTCTACACCTACCCCAACCCTAAACCCAACCTCACAGTAACCTGCTGCATTTTAGTAACGTCTACACCTACACCAACTCTAAACCCAACCTCACAGTAACCTGCTGCATTTTAGTTACGTCTACACCTACACCAACTCTAAACCCAACCTCACAGTAACCTGCTGCATTTTATTAACGTCTACACCTACACCAACTCTAAACCCAACCTCACAGTAACCTGCTGCATTTTATTAACGTCTACACCTATCCCAACCCTAAACCCAACCTCACAGTAACCTGCTGCATTTTATTAACGTCTACACCTACCCCAACCTCACAGTAACCTGCTGCATTTTAGTAACGTCTACACCTACCCCAACCCTAAACCCAACCTCACAGTAACCTGCTGCATTTTATTAACCTCTACACCTACACCAACCCTAAACCCAACCTCACAGTAATCTGTCGTGTTTTATTAATGTCTACACCAACTCTAAACCCAACCTCACAGTAACCTGCTGCATTTTATTAACGTCTACACCTACACCAACTCTAAACCCAACCTCACAGTAACCTGCTGCATTTTATTAACCTCTACAACTACACCAACCCTAAACCCAACCTCACAGTAACCTGCTGCATTTTATTAACGTCTACACCTACACCAACTCTAAACCCAACCTCACAGTAACCTGCTGCATTTTATTAACGTCTACACCTACACCAACTCTAAACCCAACCTCACAGTAACCTGCTGCATTTTATTAACGTCTACACCTACACCAACTCTAAACCCAACCTCACAGTTACCTGTTGTGTTTTATTAACGTCTACACCTACACCAACTTTATTAACGTCTACACCTATCACAACCCTAAACCCAATTTCACAGAATCTGTTGTGTTTTATTAACATCTACACCTACACAAACCGTAAACCCAACCTCCAAGAAACCGGTTGTGTTTTATTAATGTCTTCACCTACCCCAAACCCAGCCTACTTGCTGTTTAACCCATTCCACTTGTAATGATGTGCGGAAAAAAATAAAGCTCCGACCCCTGCTCAATATTCAGCTTCAGTTGCAAATACATTAACACACTGAAAATAAAGTCTCAGCAACTTCTGGTGAAATCAAGAATGGAAGGATCGTAAGTAGGTAGACTACAGATAATGCACATCATTGTCTACAGTGTTAGCGATTAATTAATAAGAAAAGTATGGATTTTTAAGGGAAAGCGGTTTCAGGAAAATCAATAGGTGACAATTAAAGTGATGCGGAAAATGTAAATCCAGTCATTATTTACTGGTATCCTGTCATTTTACCTGTAGAAAGCAAAGGATTATAGGCCAAAGGTGAAGAATTTATTTAGACATTTAATTAACAATGACACCTGAAGCTGCAAACAGCAGCTAACCAACAAAAATACCACAGGCATATTGCTATATACAAAATCATCCATTCATTCAGTTTCCTTCAGCTTGGTCTCTTATTTAAAAGGGGTCACCACAGCGGAATGAACCACCAACTATTGCGGCATACGTTTTACGCAAGCATCCCCTTCCAGCTGCAACCCATCACTGGCAAAATGTACAAAATCGTATAACTAAAGTTGTATCACAGTTTTGTGTGAACAAAATTATGAAAATGATGACGTTCTTTACTAATGTTTTACACTTGGGTCTCTTTAGAGGCTCTTTAGACATTTATCTTCTAGTTAAAAGTTTTGAAAGCACATAAGCACAGCATTTATGTTTTATATTTTAACAATAATGAAGCTACTTCTAAATTGGGCATTATTAAATGTATATTCATTCATTTTCCTTTGGCTTAGTCCCTTAAATATTTAGTGGTCGCCACAGCAGAATGAACCGCCAACTATTCCAGTATATGTTTTACACAGCGGATGCCCTTCCAGCAGTGACCCAGTACTGGGAAACACTCATTCACACACACGTCATACACTACGGCCAATTTAGTTAATGCAATTCACCTTTACTACATGTCTTGGACTTGTGGGGGAAATCGGAGCACTCGGAGGAAACCCACGCCAACAAAGAACATGGAAACTCCACACAGAAATGTCAAATAGTCCAGTCGTGACTTGAACTAGAGACCTTATTGCTGTGAGGCGACAGTGCTAACCACTGAGCCACCGTGCCGCCTATGGTCAAATGTGTAAATTATATAGGGCCTACCATATATCCGCTCAATTGACTAAGAATTTCATACGAAGACACATTTCTTAATACTGGTTTTAATAAACAGAGTTGCTTTGTTTAAAGGGCACCTATGATGAAAATCATCTGTGTGTAGGTAGTGTCTCCACAGTTATATTGGAGTGATAGAAACACAATAAGTCTCTTTTTTTAATTCCCTGATGTTAAAATAGGATCCAAATCCCTCCTATTTTGAGGCCGACCGCAATGTGGCGTAAGAGTGCGGTTTCCCCGCCCACCGAATTGATTGACAGCAGTGTATTAACATGTCTCCGTAGTGACACGTATAATCATATATCAGGGGGTAAATTAAAAAAAAAAATCCTTCATGTCTGTCACTGTGCTGTTTATCTGACACAGCCGGAGATTGAGGCACATTCTGACGGGAACGGTGGGCGGGGAGAACTAGTTCATTTGCATTAAAGGCACAGGCAACAAAAACAGCTCCATTGTGCTCAGAGCTGAAAATTCCAATGTTCTGAAAGGAACAATAAATAGTCTCATGGGTGTTTTGAGCTGAAACTTTACAGAGACATTCTGGAGACACAAAAGACTTATCTGAAATCTTGAAATGAGGTAAAATAGGTGCTCTTTATAATAGACTTCAATACATGCTTTGATACATAGGTAAGCCTGTACACTATTGACAATGGAAGCATTTATTTCATAGTAACGCCACTATTATGACTGCACCACACAAAGACAATTCACCCAGAAAAAAAAATGTTCATTTACTCACCCTCAGGCCATCCAATATGTAGGTGAATTTATTCTTCAGTAAATCATGTATGGCTACTGGGACTTTTCAGAATAATAATAATATAAAGCTATACAGACAAATCAACATTAATCACCTTGACTATTGCTGAGGCTGTGCATTAAAGGTAATAATGTTGTAAATAATAATGTGAATATGAATGTGTCATTATGAGCCACAGGTAATTAATTTTGCTTGGCCTTTTTTTAATGCTAGGACCACAGACTCCCATAGCTAAAAACATCTTTAACGTTCTACTGAAGAGAAAAAGCCTGGGGGTGAGTAAATTAACATGACATTTTCATTTTTGGATGACCTGTGCCTTTAAGAAAAGCATTAATGCTCCCAGTGGGTAAAGAGGGGCTGAAAAAAGGAGGAGAAAACATGGAAAGCTATTTAGGGTACAAGTAAAGCTATTTACAGTGCTGTGAAAAAGCCAACACTTGTTGATTTACTCTACGTAAAGATTCAGCTGAATGTTATAAAGCTATGGCTTATGTGTGTATATACAAACATATCTCAGTGTGATCTTTTTGACAATCAACATGTTTAACTTTTTAAGAGAGGCACAAGTTAATATTGAAACAAATTACAGTATGGCAATCTTCAAAGCTGTTTTTCGCTATTCAGTATGTTTAGCGTTTATTTTATTTGACAATCGGACACACCAGTTTACACACACACACGCACGCACGCACGCACGCACGCACGCACGCACACACACACACCATATTAAATGCATATCTGTTATTTTGTTCAATGGTATTTTCTTTTCAGTTTAATTAATCTTTACATTCACTGCTGTACTTTAGTACTAAAAGGCTGTATCTGTACTCTACTGGAGTATTGATTTTTCTCCTACTTCCACTTTTACTTCAGTACATATTTTCGATGAGTTTAATACTTTTACGCCAATGGATTTTTTTTATGTGCTGCATCATTACTCGTTACTAGGGGTGTCAAAATTATTGATATCGGTTCAGTAATACATCATAACCGGTTATTACGTACTGACGTCATTTATCTCCTATGCGCGATGTCGCTGTAGAATACTATACCAAAGGAGGCTTGGGCGAGTAAATAATACTCTTATTACAATGAAGGCCCTCAGACTATGCAGAGTCACTGATTCGATCCAAGACCAACGACGAGATGATCCCAGATTTCCATATCCTGGACCTGGCCGAATCCTGAGCAGCTACTGTGGTGGTCATGGAGGAGTGGAGAACATGAGACTGATTCCTGTGACGCTCCAGGGACAGACGAGTCTTCGCTGAGGCCAGCTTCCAGCCTCCGCCACTGAGACTGCAACTCTGCACAAGACGTTTGGCCAGCAGAGAAATAAAAATGGCCGTGCCCTACTGAGTCTGGTTTCTCTCAAGGTTTTTTTCTTCACTTTCGCCAATTAGTGAAGTTTTTTTTCCCTCTCCGCTGTCGCCACTGGCTTGCATGGTTCGGGATCTGTAGAGCTGCGCATCATTGGATTTGCTTTTCAGTGTTTGGACTCTCAGTAGTGAATATTAAACCACACTGAACTGAGCTAAACTGAACTGAACTTAAACACTACAAACTGAACTACACTGTGACCTTTACTGTGACCTTTTATGTGAAGCTGCTTTGACACAATCTACATTGTAAAAGCGCTATATAAATAAAGGTGAATTGAATTGAAAAGAAGGCACAGCACCACGAGCCGCTATTTCACTACTGCGGAGAAATGCTGCAAATCTTTACCTCTCTCTCTCTCCTTTGGACATTATATAAATATATTTATAGATTTTAATAAAAAACTTCTTACGTTGTGAAGAAAAAATATGTATGGAAAGCATCATCAATGCACCGAGATGTACTGAGATATCGAATTGAACTGAATCGATGGCATGATAATCATAACCGAACCGAACCGAACCATGAGACCAGTGTAAATTCACACGCCCTACTCGTTACAATTATAGACCTTTTTTTTGGCTGCTGCATGAAGGGCGCCATAGCGACCAGCGTCTTCCAATAGAATGTTTAGAACTTCCATTTACAGCGTTTACAACCGGTCATTCGAAATTGGGTTTCAATAGCTTATTGAGTGGATACGAGAGTGTTTATGTCACACAACTTTGAAAGGTGTGTGTTAAAGCTATTATAATCTGTCAGATCAGTGGTTCAAGCGCGAGAGTAAAACAGTATCGTGAGCCATGTTTCTTTTCGTTCTCCTTAATCACAAGCCCCCAAAAGATCTTTAAAATAAACAAAACAATATGATGTCTTTTGACTGCTTTCTTTAATAACTACATTACACAATACATGTACTTTTACTTTCAGTACTTGAGTAGTACATTTTGAAATAAACTACTTGCAAAACTTAACTTGCCATACAAAAAAATGTTGAATACTTTAGTACTTCCACTTAAGTATGGTGCTTAAAGAGCAATTTGACTTCTACTCAAGTCACTATTTTGATAGAGCACTTGTACTTTTACTTAAGTCTGGGTCTCTAGTACTTTATACACCTCTGATTAAAAGCCATTACAATATATATAATTGTAAGTATTCAATACTTTGACGAAAACATTTGGATATCCCTGATGAAAAATCCAGCTTAAACCAGCCTAGGCCGGTTGGCTGGTATTAGCTGGTTGACCAGCCTGGTTTTAGAGGGGTTTTGGCCATTTCCAGGCTGGTTAACAGCCTTTTCCAGCCTGGTCTTAGCTGGTCAGGCTGGAAAATGACCAGCTAAAACCAGCTTGACCGGCCTGGTTTAAGATGGACATAGCTGGTTTTGGCTGGGCTCCCAGCCTGGCTAGGTGGTCAAACTGGTTTTAGCTGGTCATTTTCCAGCCTGACCAACTAAGACCAGGCTGGAAATGGCTGGAAACCAGACTGGAAATGGCCATAACCCCTCTAAAACCAGGCTGGTCAACCAGTTAAAACCAGCCAACCAGCCTAGGCTGGTTTAAGCTGGATTTTTCAGTAGGGATATCAAAAATTTATTTAATCATTGGCTCCATGTAATTATTAACCATCAGTATGGTATTTTTAACATGATTGCTGATATGCCAAGAGCAAGTTAATCAAATATCAGACAATAAATATCGCATCCCTACATTTTACACTTAAAGTGTGCTCCCTCAATGCAGCTTGATTTTAGTTTGTGTACTGCAGAAGCTTTCAGTCTACATCTGCACTGATGGAACAACAAATGGTTTTTCATTATAATGCATTTTGGGATTATTTTTAGTTGCATGGAAAACTTCAAAGACCAACAGTGGCCTGTTTTTTTTTTTCTTCTTTTCTCTGATTATTCATGAAGGCCTCCTGAAAAGGAGCAGTCGAAGGAGGACAGGACTTATTGCCATGACCTGATTACAGTTCACTGCAGATGCCGATTTTACAGAATTTTCATAGTTTGGCACAGGCGGACGCCGTATATCTTAAAGCATCTGACAGCATGGGAGAAAATAAAATGTGAGAGCTTCGAGGCTTGTCTGGTTATACCAGTGGTGATGCCAAAGCACAATATCTTTAACTCCGCTATCAATCGACTATTTTGAGATCTAAAGATCGAGGACAAAGTTCTTTGCCGCGATTATTAATTCATCACAGCCTCAGTTACAAGGCACTCAAGTTTAGCTGCTAAATTTAGGTCAGACAGAAAGGAAATGTCTAAAAACAAAACGCCCACGTGTCCCGACAAGAAATCGGAAGCTTCTTTAGAACAAAACTGATGTCAATGCATTATTCACGGAGGTCTTCAAATTTTAAAAACAATCCATTAATCCGTTCATTCATTTCCAAGACTCAAAAACTGGTGATGCTGCATCGAACGGCCAATGAGAATCAAGCAACAGATTTACATGCAAATGAGCTTTCTTTGTGGATTGTTGCCCAATGCTCTGGCATTAAAAGGAGGACAGACAACAACTCCCCACCCAAACCTTCTCCGGTGTTAGCCTTTCAGATGGAGAAGTTAAAACCAACACCAGAGAGAGCGTCGTAAATCTGCAAGCTCTCTATACTGCTGAGGAATAGCTATAATTCATAGGCAAGCGTTCATTCATCAAACAGCTCAATTAATAACCTTCCCTGAGAGCATAGCAGGGATTAATCAAGATCCTTCCACGCTACGACATTGGAGGAACGTGAAAGATATCTTGAAAGCGCGCTTCTCTTTTCCATAAGGTTTTGCTCAATCTTTCTAGCGTGCGGTTTGCGCTAGATGAAAAACTGGAAGTCTCCGGCTCTGATGGCGCCGGGTCATCTTTGTGTTTTCTCCTGATTCAATCTGAAAGCGCAATCAGCACACCGCCATGAAGCGGCCGCCTGGACAGTCGGAGTGAATCAAAGCTTTCATGGAGCACTTCAGAGGCGGAATGATTCTTAAAAGTCTGCTTGGGGACAATGCCACCTTAATATCCCCGGGAACACCAAGTAAATGAAAGGAAAACCCAAAAAAATCCAAGGCCTGCAATTCAATTCTACTCCGAAGATGAGGTCTATTTTCTCAAAGGCCATTTTCAGGGCCTCAGAGAATGAGCAAGAAAAATGAGCATCGTGGTGTTAAAATCGAGTGAGCTTCTTTGCTGTCGACTTACTACCGAAAGCCACTTTTCCATGTTAATGGATGGACATGGAAGGAAATAAATGTCTGAAAGTGAACTCATTTCAAACATATCAACACATTATTGCGCACACACACTGTAGAGCTTTAATTAAAGTGATGGCGTTTAGGGACAGCTCGAGGATTTATATGTATTTTTTTATGTAACCGACACACATTAAATCAGAAATATTTACTGTTCGTGCCAAACCTGTGCTCATCAAACTGAGTGGAAACAGACGCTCGACATAAGAGCGTTAAAAAAAAGCCAAACAAGAAGAAACGTAGTATAAAAATGATCCACAACCTAAAGATTACATGACAAAAGAGTTATATATCACTAATCTATATTGCATAATTTTGTGATGATAGTATTGTAGTGTATAGTATAGTATAGTATAGTATTGAAAGGGTGTTCTTAAGACATGTTAACAACGTAATAATCATGAATTACTACATATTCACTACATTAACTACATATCATGAATTAGATTTTATGCATGCTTATAACAACTGTTATTATGTGTCATTTGCTCAGTTATTACACTTTAAATGCAAAGATGACGTTGTTTGTTATGAAAACTTGACATGGACAAATACAGCACAACCTGCTTTTGTCTGTCGTGACAACTTGAAATTACCAAGACAACAAGAGTTGTTATAAATCTGTCATAAACATGATTGTCATGAAGCTATTATAAAATGTTATGAATTTTTTAACAATGAGTATGTTTACATGGACATCAATAAACCGATTTTAATATGAATGAGACAATACTGTGATTAAGAGTCTACCATGTAAACAGCCATTTTTGATAACCTTAATCTGACTAAAGTCATTATCGAACTAAACAGAACTGGAATTAAGACATGTGGAGTATGCTCATTTTATTTAAGTGCATGTAAACACAGCAATCAAACTATTACCATCGTGTAGAATTTTAACCGTATTTGGTGACAGGATAGTCTATACACACACGGCTGTTTGACACTATTCTCTGGATCTACTGAGCACCCTTCTAGTGAAGGACAGTGTTGGGGAGTAACTAGTCACATGTAACGGTGTTACAAAATAAATGTAACAGTAATTAGTTAGAGTTACTGAGAAAAAATTTAATTAAATTAATTAAATTACAGTTACTTGATGAAAATGTCAAAGATTACAAATGGGGTTACATCTAAAAATTCTCTTTAAAAATCTGGGATATTTTAAATAATATTAATCTGATATGCATGATGCCTTCTGTTAAAGCCATTTATTAAAGCGCTGCTGTGGCGTCTACACAAGTTACATTTACAGATTGCGGATCAATAAGTGACGGCACCGGCATTCACGGAGCTGACTGACTGACCAACCAACCGACCCCCTTCCTAAACCACACCGATACTGTTTTAAAAAGCATCAATTGACCCGCCCACCCCCTTCCCTAAACCCAACCGACAGCGTTTTCAAAAGCAACCCAGAAAAAGAAAAGCCCTTGCGGCAGCCTGATTTTTACCATGTTTTCAGATTTTACCACGTTCCCACCCTGTTTTTTTGACTTGTTTATTTTATTTTTTGACTTTTGTCTTACCTGGTTTTTGGAACTGTTCGTCACCGGACAAAAACACCATCATCGCGGTCAACTCTTCTCTGGGTCTCAAGTCCGCCAACATATGCTGCGAGCCACTGGACAAACTGGTAACAGTGGGAAAGCAGTTCATAGAGGTAAGTGGTCAGCTGGCAAGTGCGAAAAGGAACGGCATCATACAGCCAACCCAGGCTCATTCTGAGAACGTAGTCCCGTGGACGTTTCTGGAGACCGCGAAATACGTAGCTGGGGGTACGTACGGTTGCATTTCATTTTTTTAAGCGAACACTGCGGGGCGGTGTGACGCCGTTCCTTTCGGTGCTTGCCAGCCAGCCAGCTGGCCGCTCGCCACCGTGTGGAGGGCTTTCCCGCTGCAACCAGTTTGTCCGGTTAGCTCTTCGTGTACTCTGCCAGGACTCAAGACGCAGAGAGAGGCTGACCACGACGACGACCGGGTTCGAGTCCGGGGAAGAGCGGTTCCAGAAATCAGGTAAGAAAACAAAAACAAAATCCAAAAAATAAAGCGAACAAGTTCGTCACAGGGTGAGAATGTGGTCAAAATCCAAAAACGTGGTAAAAATTAGACGAGGGCTTATCTTTTTCTGGACGGCTTTTGTGAATTGTCGTTGGTTGGGTTTAGGGACGGAGGAGGGTGGGTCAGCCGATTGGCCGGTCGCACGGTCAATCATTCCGTCATCCAGGCAGACAGGCGGAAGGTCGTTCGTCAGCGGCCTCTAGCGGGTTTACGCGAGAACGGTGCGGGAAAAAGCGCGCACAGCGGCCTCTCGCGGATTCGCGAAAACAAAAACTGCAAAAATACGTACCTCCCGGGACGTATTTCGCGGTCTCCAGAAACGTCCTCAGGACTACGTTCTCAGAATGAGCCTGGGTTGCATACCGCCCTGTATCATTCGTTTTAAAGATGAAATGCAGCCATACATTCCTCTGGCTATATAATTTGCGATCTCCAGAAATGTATATAGGCCTACGTTTTCAGAATGAGCCTTTGTTGTTTGTTTTATTCATGTTAATTTAGAGTCAAATATTTCTTTTCAATTGACTATAATAATACTGGAATTCACCAGAGTTAAGAGTAAGCGTAAGTCTATTAATTAATACTACAGGCTGATGAACGTTCTAAGATGTATAATTATTTTCAGGAAAACACACAGCTGAGCTGAAGTAAAACAAAAGTAATTGTTAGTTCATGATAACAAATGAATTAACTAATGTTAATGAATTGAAGTCAGCATGAATAAAACAAACACTACAGAATCATTGACAATAAGAGCAGGAATATAAATAACTTAAATGTATTAAAGAGAGAGTTCACTCTACAAAAGATGTCAATTCTGTAATCATTTACTCATCCTTTACTTCTTTTAAACCTTTATGAGTTTCTGTCTCTGTTGAGCTCGAAAGAAGATATTTTGAAGAATGTCGGAAGCCTGTAACCATTGACTTCCATAGTATTTCTTGTTCCTACTATTGAAGTCAACAGTCACCGATTTCCAACATACTTCAAAATATCTCCTTTTGTATTCAACATAAGAAAGAAACTCATAAGGGTTTGTTAACACTTGCGGATGATTAAATAATGAGTAAATAATCATGTTTGGGATGAACAACTCCTTAAAAAATACAAATAGTTACAAAAGAGAACTAGACAACTACTAGATATTTACTTTTGTTCATGTTAATTTAGAGTTAAATACTTATTTTTAATTGATTATAATAATATTGGAATTCACCAGTATAATTATTTACAGGAAAACACACAGCTGAGCTGAAGTAAAAGAAAGTAATTGTTAGTTCATGATACCAAATAAATTAACTAATGTTAATGAATTGAAGTCAGGATGAATAAAACAAACACTACAGAATCATTGACAATAAGAGCAGGAATATACATAACATAAATATATTAAAGAGACAGTTAATCATTTACTTCTTTAAAACCTTTATGAATTTCTTTCTCCTGTTGTACACAAAAGAAGATATTTTGAACAATGTTGGAAACCTGTAACCATTGACTTCCATACTATTTGTTTTTCCTATTGAGGTCAATGGTTACCAGTTTCCAACTTTCTTTAAAATATCACCTTTTTGGAAACTCATTAATGTTTGTAAACACTTGCGAATGAGTAAATAATGAGTAAATAATCATGTTTGGGATGAACTACTCCTTTAAAAAAACAAATATTTAGACAATTACAAGATATTTAGTTTTATTCAGATTAATTTAGAGTCAATTATTAATTTTTAATTAACTATAATAATATTGGAATGCACCATTGTTTTATTTATTCTCCTGTTGAACACAAAAGGAGATTATTTGAAGAATGTTGGAAACCTGTAACCATTGACTTCCATACTATTTGTTTTTCCTATAGAGGTCAATGGTAACCAGTTTGCAACTTTCTTTAAAATATCACCTTTTTGGAAACTCATTAATGTTTTTAAACACTTGTGAATGAGTAAATAATCATGTTTGGGGTGAACTACTCCTTAAAAAAAACCTAATATTTACAAATGAAAATTAAACAATTACTAGATATTTAGTTTTAATCAGATTAATTTAGAGTGAATTATTTATTTTTAATTAACTATAATAATATTGGAATGCACCATTGTTTTATTTATTCTCCTGTTGAACACAAAAGGAGATATTTTGAAAAATGTTGGAAACCTGTAACTATTGACTTTCATACTATTTGTTTTTCCTTTTGAGGTCAATGGTTACCAGTTTCCAACTTTCTTTAAAATATCTCCTTTTTGGAAACTCATTAATGTTTGTAAACACTTGCAAATGAGTAAATAATCATGTTTGGGGTGAACTACTCCTTTGATTAAAACTAAATATTTAGTATTTGTCTAATTTTTATTTGTAAATATTAGTTTTTTTAAAGGAGTAGTTCACCCCAAACATGATTATTTACTCATTCGCAAGTGTTTACAAACATTAATGAGTTTCCAAAAAGGAGATATTTTAAAGAAAGTTGGAAACTGGTAACCATCGACCTCAATAGGAAAAACAAATAGTATGGAAGTCAATGGTTACAGGTTTCCAACATTCTTCAAAATATCTCCTTTTGTGTTTAACAGGAGAATAAATAAAACAATGGTGCATTCCAGTATTATTATAGATAATTAATAATAAATAATTGACTCTAAATCAATCTATATAAAACTAAATATCTAGTAATTGTCTAATTTTTATTTGTAAATATTTGTTTTTTTAGATTAATTTAGAGTCAATTATTTATTTTGAATTAACTATAATAATATTGGAATGCACCATTGTTTTGTTTATTCTCCTGTTGAACACAAAAGGAGATATTTTGAAGAATGTTGGAAACCTGTAACCATTGACTTCTATAGAATTTGTTGTTCCTACTATGGAAGTCAGTGGTTACCATTTTCCAGCATTCTTCAAAATATCTCCTTTTGTAATCAACAGAAGAAAGGAACTCATAAAGGTTTGTAAACACTAGCGAACGAGTCAATAATGACTAAATATTACATTTTTGCATGAACTATCCCTTGAAATAAGCCAATTTTGATAAGACATTAGGATTACAACAACTCAATTATCCTTTTAGACATTTCAATAATATCATATATATATATATTTTTTCTCTCTCACAATTCTCTATCAACAAGTATAGACTGAGTAAACATCTTCAGAAACCGTGCAAGCAATCAAGAGATCTGACGGGATTATTTCCAAGATGCCAGGCGAGGTTTTTGCTCTAATTAACCCTGAGAGATTATGGGTGCAATTTTCTTCATCAGTAGGTGTGCGCTGCATATGTGAGCGTCAGCATTTGTGCCGTTTTTATGCGGGTTGAGTAACGGCCAATCCTCCCCCCCACCCATTTCCAGCAGTGCATCATGGGAACTACAGTGAGCTGGGATCCCACATCATCAGACAGAACCTGCCTTAACTGACAGGCACATCAATCTCCCGGCGCACGCATGTCATTGTTTAAATTGGGTTATTTAAATTCATTAAATACTGCAACGGCATGAACTGCCAACATCATTAGACTTGCAGATGATGTTACTGCGGTGGTTTCGCTCCTAATGGCCACGGATTTCACATCTCTGGAAGCATATTCCGCTCGCACTGTTTGCCCTCGCTGGCTTACTTGAGAAGGATATGAGAATAATATTTGAGGAGAATTAGTTTTGCATGAGCCCATTGGCTGCTGCTGTCATGTCTTGCAGAGTAGAGAGTAAATGCGAATCAGAAGTGTGTGTTCTGAACACATCAGACAAAGTTGGAATGTTTAACCGTGGCTAATGGGAAATGAAAAATGCTCGCCTTGAACTTTTTGAACGGTAAAACTTCAGCACTTTATTGTCAGAGATTTACAAGCGTATTAAAAATGACGTTTTTTTTTTTAACTATACAAACAGAAGTAAACAACACAAGTTAAATCTTCTTCCTTTGAATTTGCTTTAAATGTATATTGAAATGAACAATAATTATTAGACTTGCAATTACTCTTGATGTGACTTTTTTTAAACTACAGTACACAAAAGGCAAAGCTCTCGATTTACCGGTCAATCAACATTCCTACTCTCACCTATGGTAAGAGCTTTGGATCATGACGGAAAGGACAAAATCTCAAATACAAGCAGCCGAAATAGATAAGAGTTCTGTCACCTGAGAGGAGCTCGGAGTTGCTGCTTCTCCACATTGAGAGAAGTCAGCTAAGGTGGCTCGGGCATATGTTGCGGATGCCTCATGGACGCCTACCTAGGAAGGTCTTCCAGGCATGTCCCACTGGGAGGAGGCCTTGGGAAAACCCAGGACATGCTGGAGGGACCATGTCTCTTGGCTGGCCTGGGAAGGCTTTGGGATCCCTCCGGAGGAGCTGGAGGAAGTGTCTGAAGAGAGGGAAGTTTGGGGTTCCCTCCTAAGACTGCTGCACCCGTGAAAAAGCATAAGAAAATGAATGAATGAATGAATGAAATATACACAAAAGTAAACATTGAAAAATATAATACATGCTTTTTTAGTGTACATATTTTTAATACTCCAAAAATGTACGTCAACATATTTTTGTCCAAAGCTATCTCACGACAGTTAGTGACGTTTGTTTTAGTGGCTAATTTGTATGATCTCATTTGTAAAATTTTGTAGGATTTGCTAATCCTCCAATGGCGGTTGGGTTTAGGGGTGGGGCTTGGTGCCACGACCTCCTTTTAAAAATCGTACATTTGCATATTCAACTGAACTCGTATGAATTTGCACGAATTACCCACTATACTGACAAAACGTAAAATAGTTACGTTTCCTTGAGAGATCAGGCTGTTTTGTCTGCAGTTTCTCTATAAAATGAACACTAGGGGGCAGTATGATGTTAACAACCTTTGTTCCTTTTTACACTAATGATATTTACAGGGACATATTATCGATAAATAAAATATTATTTTCAAGCAGCAGTTTGCACACGCCCAAATAAATACTGCAAAACAAAATCAACAATTTTTACGTTTGTTTCACCTAACTATGGACAACTTTTGATGCTTGGTCAGTGTGCTCGGTAGCTCACATTGTTTGGTGTTTTAATTGTGATGCAGAGCAAGTACAGTGACGTACAGTTCCACAAAAGAGACAAAAGTAATGTAAAATCAAGGTAAAATTAAGTAGTCGTGGTGCACTTCCTCTCATATTTGCTTTTGAAAACACTATTGGTTGGATCTAGTTCAGTGGTTTGCTAGCAGATCTGTACAAATAGCCCGGCTTTCTTGTGCCTCAGTTAAGGTGAGTGTTCATGACTCCACCATAAGAAAAGTACATGTACCTGAAACATACAACAAAACGTACCATCAATAACATATTTTAGATTCACAGAAATGTAAACAGCGCCCTCTAGTTGTTGTGTCATGTGAAACGTGCAACAAAACAGCCTGATCTCACAAGGAAACGTAACTATTTTACGTTTTGTCAGTTAAGCAGCTAATTTGAGTTCAGTGGGGATGAGATGAGCAAATCGTACTAAAATGTATGAATGAGATCATACAAATTCATACGAATTAGCCACTAAATCAAAAACTTACCAATTGGGTAAGATCGTGTTGGTTTAGGGCCGGGGTTTGGCATCTCATTTTAAAAATCTCACATTTTCATTAGCATTTCATTTCAATTAGCCACTAAACTGACAAAATGTAAAATAGTCATGCTTCCTTGTGAGATCAGGCTGTTTTGTCTGCAGTTTCTCTTTAAAATGAACACTAGGGGGCAGTATGATGTCGACAACTTTAGTTCCTTTTCACACTAATGATAAATTATCGACAAATAAAGGATTATTTTCATGCAGTTTTTCGCACACACCCAAATAAATACAGCAAAACAAATTAAGTGTATATGATTTGTAGTTTGTCACCTATCTATCTCCATGTGGACAACTTTTGTGGCTTGGTCAGTGTGCTCAGTAGCTCATATTGTAAGTTGTTGTAGTTATAAAGCAGAGAGCTCAGGTTCAAGTCCAGTGACGTACAGTTCCACAATAGAGATAAAAGTAATGTAAAATCAAGGTAAAGTTATGTAGCCGCAGAGCACTTCCTCTCAAATTTGCTTTTGAAAACACTACTGGTTGGATTTAGCTCAGTGGTTTGCTAGCAGATTTGTACAAAAAGGTCCACCTTCTTGTGTCTTAGTTAAGGTGAGGGTTCATGGCTGCACCATAAGAAAAGTACATGTACCTGAAACATACAACAAAACGTACCATCAATAACATATTTCAGATTTGCAAAAATGTAAACAGCGCCCTCTAGTGGATGTGTCTTTTTACAGGGACATATTATGGACAAATAAATGATTATTTTCATGCAGTTTTTTGCACAGTCCTTAAATAAATACCGCAAAACAAATTAACAGTGTCTGTGATTTATAGTTTTTACATTTGCTTTCCCAATCAATTCCTATATAAACAACTTTTATAGCTTGGTCAGTTTGATTGGTAGCTCACATTGTATGCTCTTGTAATTTGGATGTAGAGTGCTCGGGTTAGAGTTCAGTGATCCACAAAAGAGATAAAAGTAATGAAAAATCAAGACAAAACTTTGCAGTCGCAGTGCACTTTCTCTCAAATTTACTTTTGAAAACACTATTGGTTGGCTTTAGCTCAGTGGTTTGCTTGCGGATTTGTATAAAAAGCCCTGTCTTCTTGTGCATTAGTTAAGGTGAGTGTTCATGACTCCACCATAAGAAAAGTACATGTACCTGAATCATACAAAGGTTTACCATCAATAACATATTTCGGATTTGCAAAAATGTAAACAGCGCCCTCTAGTGGATGTGTCTTTTTACAGGGACATATTATCGACAAATAAATGATTAGTTTCATGGAGTTTTTTGCACACTCCCCAAATAAATACCGTAAAACAAATTAACAGTGTCTGTGATTTATAGTTTTTACGTTTACTTTCCCAATCAATTCCCATATGGACAACTTTTGTGGCTTGGTCAGTGTGCTCAGTAGCTCTTATTGAAAGTTGTTGTAGTTGTAAAGCAGAGTGCTCAGGTTCAAGTCCAGTGACGTACAGTTCCACAATAGAGATAAAAGTAATGTAAAATCAAGGTAAAGTTATGTAGCCGCAGAGCGCTTCCTCTCAAATTTGCTTTTGAAAACACTATTGGTTGGATTTAGCTCAGTGGTTTGCAAGCAGATTTGTACAAAAAGGCCCACCTTCTTGTGCCTTAGTTAAGGTGAGGGTTCATGGCTGCACCATAAGAAAAGTACATGTACCTGAAACATACAAAGGTTTACCATCAATAACATATTTCAGATTTGCAAAAATGTAAACAGCGCCCTCTAGTGGATGTGTCTTTTTACAGGGACATATTATGGACAAATAAATGATTATTTTCATGCAGTTTTTTGCACACTACTTAAATAAATACCGCAAATCAAATTAACAGTGTCTGTGATTTATAGTTTTTACGTTTACTTTCCCAATCAATTCCCATATGGACAACTTTTATAGCTTGGTCAGTTTGATTGGTAGCTCACATTGTATGCTCTTGTAATTTGGATGTAGAGTGCTCGGGTTAGAGTTCAGTGATCCACAAAAGAGATAAAAGTAATGAAAAATCAAGACAAAACTTTGCAGTCGCAGTGCCCTTTCTCTCAAATTTACTTTTGAAAACACTATTGGTTGGCTTTAGCTCAGTGGTTCGCTTGCAGATTTGTATAAAAAGCCCCGTCTTCTTGTGCATTAATTAAGGTGAGTGTTCATGACTCCACCATAAGAAAAGTGCATGTACCTGAAACATACAATAAAACGTACCCTCAATAACATATTTCAGATCTGCAAGAATGTAAACAGCGCCCTCTAGTGAATGTACCATTCGAAACATGCAACAAAACACACCCGGAGAAATGTATTTTATGTTTTAAAAAAATGTAGGCCGAAGTACATATGTCCAATAACTCTGGGTTGAAAATAAAAGGAACATTTCTTTGACATGCTTACATCAATCCAACGGAAATAAAAATGGTTTTGGTGACAATGAAATCAAATTATTTCCTGGCCTTTCACAGTTCAAAGAACTTCTGTTGTACATTTGTGTGTGTATGTAAGACGCTGGTGAAAGAGGACAATAAACCGCTGACCCAAATTTCCAGCAAAAATAGCTCTGAATCTCCTGTGAAGCCACGCATGGGACCCCTGGATCGCAGCAGAGTCTGAGACGTGTTACAGTTATCAAATGACTCAATACAACAGAGAGCGCCAGCGCCAAGCAGTTAAGCACGCTGTTCATTTCCAATAGCCTGCTGTTTAACTGAACGAAACAGTTTCGTATAACACCTTTTCTTTTTCTACGTAACTTCATAACTGATTGAATATTCAGAAGACGAACCTCGAACTCTCTGAAATGATCTCTAGCTCAACATTAAACTCAGTTGGGAAGTAATTTACAGTGTAAATTCCAGCATGAACTTTTCACCCCCTCCGTGAAGCTCTCGACTCTCCTCAAAAAGAGCTTGAGTTTTACTTTCAAAGTTAACGCCACACAATGCTTTACAGGAATTATAGGATTTTCATTAAGATGCAAACAAGCAATGTTTTTAAAACACAGTGTGTACAATATTATCCTCACAGTTCATCCAACGAATATTAAAGGTAAACTAACTTATTAGAACTGGCAAATTAAGTCAGACTTTACAAGCTTTCATTGGTTAATGCGTTTACTAACATGAACTAATAATGAACAGAGCATTTATTAACCATAGTTCAACATTTACTAATGCATTATAAAACTCCAAATCCATGCTGGTTAACATTAGTTAATGCACTGTGAGTTAACATGAACTAACAATGATCAACTAATGCTAACAAACATGAATAAATGTATTGTTCATTCTGTGTTCATGTTAGCACATAAATACAACCTCTTTGTAAGGTGTTACCACAAATTACTTTCAGGCCATGAATAACACCAAAGACTCAACGCGAGTCTTTCTGCTGCGATATTACGGGCAAATATTGAATATTACTTTACTGTAGGGAATACAAAGAGAAAATAGCTGTATACGACTCTAAAAACACCAGTAGACAGAGCAAAGACACGCTACACCAGTGTGATTTTACTCTAAGAGAGCATGATTGATTTTTCTGAGCCACTGAAGACACTAATGGACACTGCTGATCTGACATGTGCAGAAACGTCTATGAACACCATGTCTATACTTACACAGCCGACTGTGTAACAAAGTGCAGCCTAGTTTTGACTCTATCTATCTATCTATCTATCTATCTATCTATCTATCTATCTATCTATCTATCTATCTATCTATCTATCTGTCTGTCTGTCTGTCTGTCTGTCTGTCTGTCTGTCTGTCTGTCTGTCTGTCTGTCTGTCTGTCTGTCTGTCTGTCTGTCTGTCTGTGTGTGTCTGTCTGTCTGTCTGTCTGTCTGTCTGTCTATATGTCTATCTATCTATATGTCTGTCTGTCTATCTATCTATCTATGTATCTGTCTGTCTGTCTGTCTGTCTGTCTATCTATCTATATGTCTGTCTATCTATCTATCTGTCTGTTTATCTATCTATCTATCTATCTATCTATCTATCTATCTATCTATCTATCTATCTATCTATCTATCTATCTATCTGTCTGTCTGTCTGTCTGTCTGTGTGTGTCTGTCTGTCTATATGTCTATCTATCTATATGTCTGTCTGTCTGTCTGTCTGTCTATCTATCTATCTATCTATCTATGTATCTATCTGTCTGTCTGTCTGTCTATATGTCTGTCTATCTATCTATCTGTCTGTTTATCTATATGTCTATCTATATGTCTATCTATCTATCTATCTATCTATCTATCTATCTATCTATCTATCTATCTATCTATCTATCTATCTATCTATCTATCTATCTATCTATCTATCTATCTATCTATCTATCTATCTATCTATCTATCTATGTCTGTCAGTCTGTCTGCCTTATTTTCTAAGTTTAAAACAGCTTATTAAATCTCTTATGTATGCAGGACTCTTATTTTGAAAACAGGAGAGGCATTAATTCTCAATTCTCAATAAAGTCAATTAAATAGCATTGAATCTGTTAAATGCTTGTCAGAAATGCAAAATGCAGGATATATGGATTAAAAAATTCTTCAGCGTCACCACAAATAGGCAAAATGTATTTTTCTTGTGTACTAAATGGACATTTTAAAACCATTTCTGGGGATTTTTTACAGTCACCTAAGCCCATATACCTTCTATGTAACAATTTAAACGTATAGTAATGCATCAATGCATTCTATGGCACCTTTAAACAACTGTCTTTATACTGTACAAAGGCTGCATAAAGGCTTAATATACAGTATGCGACTATGGACCCCAAAACCAATCATAAGTGACTTTTTTTTAAATTACGCATCATCTAAAAGCTTTCAATTGCTGTATAGTTTGTTAGGACAGAACAATATTTAGCCAAGATATAACAAATTGAAAATCTGGAATCTGAAGGTGCAAAAAAAAAAATAATAATAAATCTAAATATTAAGAAAATCACATTTAATGTGGTCTAAATGAAGTCTTTAGCAATGCAAAAACACAATTTTACTTTCTAAAAATTACAAAAAATGATCTTCCCTCCCCCCAAAAAACTAATGTGAGTCAGTTTGCCTTTCGAGTTTTCAGAAAATGAAAAGCCATGAAATGTCTTGTGAATTATTACACATTTTTGCATTTAGTGATATGGAAAACACTATATAACTGCATAATATCTCTTTGTTTTTTAAATAACAATAATCCCAATAAGTTCTATGTTAAAAGTTAAAATTGTAACACTTTAGTACCAATTCCCACTATTAACTACTGGCTTATGAACTGTCTATTATTAAGATATTGGCGAATTGTTAGTACTTATAAACTGTACTGTATGATCTTATTCTACATCCTTAATCCTACCCAATACCTAAATTCAACTAATAAATATTAATAAGCAGCAAACTAGAAGTTCATTGAGTTAAAAGTCTTACTCAATGCAAGAATTGTAACTTAAAATAAAGTGTGACCATTAACATAATCAAAAATAACTTAAAACCAGTCATATTACATTACCTAAAATAAGTGATTGGTCCCACTTTATATTAAGGGTCCTTAACTATTGCGTACTTACATCGAAATATAAATACAATGTACTTGAGGTGCTCTTGTTTCCTCATTTGAGTATCAAAATCCCAGTGAAAAGAGAATATAAGTTCATAATATCTCTTTGTTTTATTTTTTATAACAATAATCCAAATCAAGTCTATGTTACAAGTTAAAATGGTAACACTTTAGTTGAAGTACGAATTCCTACTATTAACTACTGGCTTTTTTCCTGCCTATTATTAAGATATTGGCGAATTATTAGTACTTCTAAAGTACTGTATGATCTTATTATACATAACTAATCTTACCTAATACCTAAATTCAACTAATAACTATTATCAAGCAGCAAATTAGAAGTTTATTGAGCTAAAAGACTAACTTAATGGTTTGTTAATAGTGAGATTTGTACCTATAAATAAAGTGTGACCATTAACATCAACAAAAATAACTTAAAACCAGTCATATTACATTACCTAAAATAAGTAATCATTCCCACTTTATATTAAAGGTCCTTAACTACTCTGTATTTGAATCAAAATATAAATACAATGTACTTAATGTATGGCAGAACACATCCGGTGCTCTTGTTTCCTCATCTGAGTGTCAAAATCCCAGTGAAAACAGTATATAAGTTCATAATATCTCTTTGTTTTATTTTTTATAACGACAATCCAAATCAAGTCTATGTTACAAGTTAAAATGGTAACACTTTAGTTGAAGTACCAATTCCTACTATTAACTACTGGCTTTTTTCCTGTCTATTATTAAGATATTGGCGAATTGTTAGTACTTATAAAGTACTGCATGATCTTATTATACATCCTTAATCTTACCCAATACCTAAATTCAACTAATAACTATTAATAAGTAGCAAATTAGAAGTTTATTAAGCTAAAAGACTTACTTAATGCTAGAATTGTACCTTAAAAATAAAGTATGACCATTAACATAATCAAAAATAACTTAAAACCAGTCGTATTACATTACCTAAAATTAGTAATCATTCACACTTTATATTAAGTGTCCTTAACTAATGTGCTGTAACATCATAATATAAATACAATGTATACATGTTAATAATGTATTGCAGAACCCTTCTGGTGCTCTTGAGGTGGGGTATAGGGACAGGTTTGGTGGTATGTGTAGGTTTAAAAGTGGATAATGGTGTACGGGATGGTCAATGATGTAATTATACAAAATAATAATAATAATAATTTCAGATTTAATTACATGCAGGTATTTAATCAAGCATATTAATTAACCAATTGTTAATTTTAGTGTAATAAGTACTAATATGTAACAAGTACCTATAAGTTAAGGCCACTTAATATAAAGTGGGAGCAAGTAATCTAATAACAGATTACATTACTGCCTACAATTTTAATTATGCAATTTAATTATTTAATTATGCAAATAAGAAACACTATCTGAACTGCTTGTCTTCATGTGTCAGTAATATTGATGAATATTAATTTTACGCAAAGTGCAGGTTGGCATCAGAACCCGGGGAATGATTTGTGGTGTGGGTAATGGGAAAGAGAGTGAGGGAGCGACAGCGAGAGCTCAGGACTAGTTGTGATTCAGTGCTGAATTTGTCACCCTGTAACTGATCCGTCTCAGACACATTCTGTGGCTCCAGCGCAGCGAGTCACCTTGAAGCTCACTTTCCTGCACAGCTGCATCGGAGAAAAAAAAGAGCCGCACTATGACAGTCGGGATTATCCAGAACACCTACACAACAGACAATAAAGACATTAGCATTTGTCAACAACAGTTGTGCTGCAATCATTCAATAACTATCTTGATCAATAGGGGCAATTACGCTGTAGGATATCCTGGATGGTTGTGCACCTCTTGAGAGCGCTGCATTTTTAAAGAGCACTACTGTAGGTGTTTTGAGATATTGACTCGCGTAGGGTGTGTTGAATTGGCTCTGTCCCTGAAGGACACGCCATAAAGCAGATGGTCAGCAAAAATGCAGCCATTCGATGTGATGCACGCACACACACACACACACACACACACACACACACACACACACACACACACACAAGTACCCACACGGTGAGAGAAAAAGACAGACAGACAGACAGACAGACAGAGACACACACAGATAAGTAACTTTAAGACAGAATTTTCCAGTGGTATGAATAATTTCTTGACTATATATATATACAATAATAATAATAATTATTGTTGTTATTATTATTATTATTATTATTAGACATAGTCAAACACAAAATTATTCATGCTTCTGACAAATTCTGACTTAAAGCTTGAAGTTGACTAAAATAATAAAATATTTCTCAGCTTTTATTAACCTTTGAACAAAAAAGCGCCATGTCCAATACTATTCACACCCTTCTCAATGATCTATAGAACAGCCTTTATAGGCTATTACAGCAATTAAACACTTCCTATAATTGCTGATCAGCTTTTTGCATGTCTCCACTGGTAGTTTTACCGAATTATCTTTAGCGATGAGCTAAAACTCTTTCAAGGTTGGAGGGTCTCCTTGCCCTCAACCTGTTTTTTAGCTCAATTTTTATCTCAATTGGATTTAAGTCAGGACTCTGGCTGGGCCACTCCAAAAAAAAAATTATTATTTTGTGCCTGCTAAGCATTTCTTCACCACTATTGTCCAGAGCCCAGATTGATCAGATTAGACTTGGTGGTGATCTTTCGATTCTTTTTTATTCTTTTTACCTCTCTCACTATTCTTCTGGCCAGCACAGGTGTCACTCTTGGATTCAGACCATGTCCTCTGAGATTTTCACAGTGCGAAACATCTTGTATTTTTAATACTACTTTGCACTGTAGCCACTGGAACTTCAAAACGTTTAGATTTGGTCTTATAGCCCTTTTCTGACTTAGCCACAGCTATTTGGTCTTAGCCATGACTGTTCAGCAACCAATAGCAGAGAGCTTCTGTTTTCACCTGTTGAGTTGATTAAAACAGCCGTTTTCACTTAGTCAAGGTAATTAGGATGATTTAGAATAGCTTGGACTCTTTGTATAGATATGGAACTTTGGATTTTCATATAGACTGTGAAACTTTGCAAAAGGTATGAACAACTGTGGACATGCCACTTTTTGTTTAAATGTAAATAATGCATATTATTTCATAATGACGCCTCTTGTACATCAATTTATCTTCTGGAGAAAAAAAAAAAGATGAACAAGTAGCTTTAAGTCAGAATTTGTTAGGGGTATGAATCATTTTGGGCTTAACTGTGTATATATTCAGTTGAAGTCAGAATTATTAGCCCCCACCCTTTGAATTTTTTCAAATACCCTTTTTTAAATATTTCCCAAATGATGTTTAACAGAGCGAGGAAATTTTCACAGTATAGTCTGATAATTTTTTTTCCTGTGGAGAAAGTCTTGTTTGTTTTATTTCGGCTAATATAAAAACAGTTTTAAATTTTTTATGAACCATTTTAAGGTCAAAATTATTAGCCCCTTAAAGCTATATATTTTCGATAGTCCACAGAACAGACCATCGTTATACAAAAACTTGTCTAATTACCCTAACCTGCCTGGATGCATAATTACCCTAACCCAATTAACCTAGTTAAGCCTTTAAATGTCACTTTAAGCTGTATAGAAGTGTCTTGATAATATCTTGTCAAATATTATTCACTGTCATCATGGCAAAGATAAAATAAATCAGTTATTAGAAATGAGTTATTAAAACAATCATGTTTAGAAATGTGTTGAAATTTTTTTTTTTCTCTCCGTTAAACAGACATTGGGGAAAAAATAAACAGGGGGCGAATAATTCAAGGGGGCTAATAATTCTGACTTTACTGTGTGTGTGTATGTATGTATATATATATATATATATATATATATATATATATATATATATATATATATATATATATATATATATATATGTATGTATATGTATATGTATATATATATGAGAAATTATGGTTATATACCACCAAAACTTTACGTTTCACACAAATTTATTTGTACCTGTACCTGTAGGTTTGCCATTCAAACTATTTAATATAAGCTGAAACAACACAATTCTGGAGCTTTGTTAGAAGGGGACAACTTAAAGGTGCTGTATGTACGTTTTTGACTCTTCTAAAGCATAAAAAATACCATATGTTTGCAGATTAAGAAACATGCTACGTGAACATTCTTGGTTATCTAAAGTCAGATATTCTGCTTTGAAAATGTGTGTTACGTGCCTGAACGTCTGTCTTTGTTTTGGTTCTTTTTTCCGCCCTCTGCCAGTTTAGCCAATTATATTTCAGCACCCCGGGTTGTCTTTTTGGGAAACAGTGAATTTCATTCATTCAGGAAGGCTCTCAAAGCATGCATCCGTGACCAAAATGCGACATCCGGTGGACAGTAGCAGCCTGTAAAATGAGAGATTCAGAGTTCCACATGAGGTGGTTTTTAATAAGCAATTAACATAAATATTACAAACGTAAGCATTGGGTCAGCTGGTTATATTGTAACCCCGTGTCCTAACAACACGTTACGCGATGACATTTGCAGTGATGAGCAATTGGGCTGTTTGCACCAGACAAAACACGACAGAAATTAAAATACAGCCATTCAGAAGCACAGAACAGTGCACTCACTGCACTCCAATGAAATGGCAGGGTTTACAATCGAATTAATTTATATTAAACCTCTTTAACATTATTAAATGTAGATGCTGAATCACTGATATGTGTTGGTTTGCACTGAATCACAGTTCTAAAGTTCAATTTCAAACTGTTTATTTTATTTTCAAGATCTGAGGTGAACTATCTGCTGCTGCTTTGAGTATATGGCAATAAATGTCATGTAAAATGGCATTCAAACTCACATTATTAGCATTTAACACTGACTAAAGCACATGAGGTGTGCCTGAGGTGATCACTGTTAGTTTATCAGCAAGAAATAAAAGCTACTTTTATTCATAACAAGGTTTAAATCAGCCTTTAGGCTTGATAGCCAGGCACACTGCTGTTGATGTTGTCAATTAGGCAACCTGCACTTGCATGTTTTGCACACACGAGTGCAATACCTAGTTTATCCACCGGGTGTCAAACTTACTGCATCTTTAATTGCTTTATGTTCAATCCAATTAAATTTGTAAAAACTAACAAGGAAACCTAATTCCTTCATCTTGTCCTAACACAAATTAATCTTATGAAACCCAGCATTTCTTTTTTACAGTGTACACTGACAATATTATTCTAAAATGATTCCTATATATATATATATATATATATATATATATATATATATATATATATATAAATATATCCCACAGCCCTACACACACCTAAAAATAAATGCAGCTGTCAATCGCAAAGACTGACAGTGTATTGACAGCATATGAAAGAGAAAGATTGTGAGTGTGTGTGAGACAGCATGGAAATCCTCTACAGACCAATGCCAAGCAAGCTGGCACACGGGACGCTCCGCAGTTCACCCACTCCACGCTCTTAAACACCATCTGCCAGATCGTCCACTGAGGAAAGCACAGAAAGTTAGATGCTCAATTACTGCGGAGCATTCTGGAGGCAGTGAGACACAAGATCGGATATTGATCAGCCGGTGGCCACAGGCCCAGATGGGACGGCCCACACAGACACTTTAACTATTAACAAGAGGCTTTCAAATGGGTTTACACTGCAGTGCCCTCATCGCCAGCGAACGGATGGGGTTTTAAAAAAAATAAAACGGCATGAAAGTAAAGATTAAAATAGGTCACAGGTGATAAAATATTGAACGTGCAACGATGAGATGTTAAAAGCAAGCGGGAGTGACAGCAGACAATAGCGGTCGTCATGGAGACAGAGAAATGCTGAGCACACACTGGGATATATTCAGTTCAGCAGACCTGGAGGCGAACCGGCGCTGTCCATCAAAAAGCCATTTCAGAGCATCCCATAAAAACAACAGCGGAGTGGAGATCAGTCCAGGACAAATACCTCCAGCTTCTGCAAAACACCACAGAGGAAAATTCACTGGCTTTGAATTCAATTTGAAGAATTTACTGTCAGTTTTTTTTTTCTTATATTCAGAAAGGATGAAACTGAATCAAAAGTGACAGTAAACACTTGTATAGTTGAAGTCAGAACATGAATTATTAGCGGCGACGCAGTGGCACAGTAGGTAGTGCTGTCACAGCAAGAAGGTCGCTGGTTTGAGCCTCAGCTGGATCAGTTAGCGTTTCTGTGTGGAGTTTGCATGTTCTCCCTGAGTTTGCGTGGGTTTCCTCGGGTGCTCCGGTTGCCCCCACTGTCCAAAGACATGCAGGTTCACGTGGGTTTCCTCCGGGTGCTCCGGTTGTCCCCACTGTCCAAAGACATGTGGGTTCGCGTGGGTTTCCTCCGGGTGCTCCCCGGAGGCTCTCACTGTCCAAAGACATGCGGTGCAGGTGAATTGGGTAGGCTAAATTGTCCGTAGTGTACGAGTGTGATTGAGTGTGTATGGATGTTTCCCAGAGATGGGTTGAGGCTGGAAGGGCATCCACTGCATAAAACATGTGCTGGATAAGTTGGCGGTTCATTCCGCTGTGGCGAGCCCAGATTAATAAAGGGGCTAAGCCGACACGAAAATGAATGAATGAAAGAGTGAATTATTAGCCCCCCTGTTTATTTTTCCCCCAATTTCTGTTTAACGGAGAGATTTTTTTAACACCTTTCTAAACATAATTTTAATAACTCATTTCTAAAATCTGATTTCTTTCATCGTTGCCATGACAGTAAATAATATTTTACTTCTATACAACTAAAGTGACATTTAAAGGCTTAACTAGGTTAATTAGGTTAACTAGGCAGATTAGGGTAATTAGGCAAGTTATTGTATAACGATGGTTAGTTCTGTAGACTACTGAAAAAAATGTAGCTTAAGGCCGCTAAAAATTTTGACCTTAAAATGGTTAAAATAAAAATAAAAACTGCTTTTATTCTAGCCGAAATAAAAGAAATAAGACTTTCTCCAGAAAAAATAAATATTATCAGACATACTGTGAAAATTTCCTTGCTCTGTTATACATCTACGGAAGCAATAACGACATAAGTTTTCTTTTTTTTCTCACCACCAAGACTGCTTTTTTTTTTTCCCACCTTGCGGTTCAGGGATTCCGTAATTTATAATGTATGGGTTTGAGTAAAAAGTTCATACTTGGTAAATTATAAAAAAAAAAAAAAAAGATATCTGATAACAGCTACCAAATATCAGATTAAAATATTGTCATTTAGAGTTTATTTTTAAATGACAGTTGTTGTTTTTTCTCCAAAATCAGGATTACTCCATCAAATATTCATTCATTAACTTCTGAAGTTTAAAGGGTCATCAACCTCCTTCTTTCAGTTTAAGTCTACCTCAAATAAAAAAAAAAAAAAAATGCTCCATGATGGGCGTGGGAGGAGTCAGAACAGCAGAGGCCAGCAGAACAGAGGAAAAAGAGGGGAGTGAACAATTGTCAGTCGGCTCACAAAAGGAGACACAAACCATGAGGAGACCCATTGATTGTATAGTTTACAAAGTTAAAATTCAAAGAAATAAACAGTAATTTAATGCTCTGCTACATGCTCATAATTTCATATACACGTAGCCACAATTAGTTCTATCATTATAAAGATAACCATGTAAATGATATTCAGTCATTGGGTCTCACAGCATGGCAAGTCTGCCTTGCTTTCGGAAAGCACGTGCTCTCATGAATAATTACAAAGCAGGGTCTTCTCATAGGATAAGAAAACTCTTTCATTCATTTTCTTTTCGGCTTAGTCCCTTTATTAATCTGGAGTCGCCACAGTGGAATGAACCGCCAATTTATCCAGCACGTTTCACGCAGCGGATGCCCTTCCAGCCGCAACCCATCTCTGGGAAACATCCATATACACACTCATACACTGTGGACAATTTAGCCTACCCAATTCACCTGCACCGCATGTCTTTGGACAGTGGGGGCAACCGGAGCACCCGGAGGAAACCCACGCGAACTCAGGGAGAACATGCAATCTCCAAACAGAAACGCCAGCTGACCCAGCTGAGGCTCAAACCAGCGACCTTCTTGCTGTGAGGCGACAGCAATACCTACTGCGCCACTGCGTCATCCTATAAGAAAACTCAGCTATGAATAATAATGAGAAACAGACGCGTCACTAGCGATTTGCGCTACCAATTTTGATCCCACCCTGAAAATGATTTTAAACCCAGAAGATGACATTAGCTGACAAAAGCTCAAAATTGTCCAGTTTTCCCCACAATTAAAGCTGACAGGAGTCAATATTGTCTTAACTGATGCTCAACACACACTGATCTAAGATCTCAAAAAAAGGACTCGAGGGTGTCTTGAACCTTTTAAAAACATTAGTATTATGTTGCCTTAAAGTAGCATAAATGTCTGAAACCACTTATTTTTTTGTAATTTTATGCAAAATAATGCGTTAAATATTCTTATTTTAAATTATGAAGAAATGTCATTAGTAGATTACAGAACACAGTTATATTTAAACAAATAACTAGGTCAATGAATTGACATTTGAGTCCTTTAATGTTTCACATTTAAAGATGTTTGGGTGCTTCATTCATTCATTTTCCTTCGGCAAAGTCCCTTAATTATCAGGGGTTGCCACAGCGGAATGAACATCTAACTATTCCAGCTTATGTTTTATGCAGTTGATGCCCTTCCAGCCGCAACCCAGTACTGGGAAACACCCATACACTCTCACATTCACACACACTACGGTCTATTTTGCTTACCTAATTCACCCACTGTATAGTGCACTTCTTTGGACTGTGGGGGAAAGCAGAGCACCCGGAGGAAACCCACGCCAACACGAGGAGAACATGCAAGTTAGCACACAGAAATGCTAACTGAAGCAGCCGGGAATCGAACCAGCAACCTTCTTGCTGGGAGGCGACTGAGCCACTGTGCCATCACCGCTATTAAAAAAATAAATAAAAAATTCATATATTAAATATTAAGTGATTTAAACCAGTAAACCAGTAAAATACCACAAACTGATTAGTTGATTTGGCTTCAACAGCAAGAATCGCCCAAAAAAATAGCTATTTTGATTACAGCAACATTAAATCTAGTTGTTTACTTGGAATAATATGGAATAAACTATGGATTAAATTGGCTTGATTAAACATAATTCATCAGATTCCCATAAACGGCACTCATTATCCAGCAGGAAAGCATTAAATATAAGAGCAAACACAAGTCATTCGTCTCAGTCCAAACGCTGACCATCAAATGGACTGCATACAAAAGGAAAAAAGCACTCAAAGAATGATAAAAGCTAAAAATATGAACACACTACCGCATGTGGATATTGAGTTTTCATTCAATTTACTGAGAGTGAAAATATATGGGCTCCTTTTTTCATTTACTGCTGACCAAAGAGAAGCTCCTGAACCTCAATCCACATATAACCAATTACTCTTTTGATTTTTATGGCTCTTGTAATGATTGCCATTAGTCGGAGCGCGCTGACCTTCAGTAAACAGAGCGCTAAATGTGTTCTGCAGACACTAAACAGATGTGTTGTATTGGACCGGGCCATATCCAGCTTTTCCTTCGCCCCATCATGCTTTATGGGAATAGTGAGAGTCACTGCTGTTCAACTGTAAACAATCAGTGTAGTGTTGTAAATTCAGGTGTCATTATTCTCCTTACAGCTCATCCATTGGATATTAAAAGTAGATTAATAGAATTAACAAATAAATCAAGTCTTTTTGCAGCAATATATGGACATACACTCGGCGGCCACTTTATTAGGTACAGTTGTCCAACTACTTGTCAACGCAGGTTTCTAATCAGCCAATCACATGGCATCAATGCATTTAGGCATGTAGACATGGTTAAGACGCTCTGGTGCAGTTCAAACCGAGCATCAGAATGGCGAAGACAGGTGATTTAAGTGACTTGTAACATGGCATGTTAGTTGGTGCCAGATGGGCTGGTCTGAGTATTTCAGAAACTGCAAATCTATTGGGATTTTCACGCGCAACCATCTCAAGAGTTTACAAAGAATGGTCCAAAAAA
>NW_026613743.1:0-7500 GCF_903798145.1 Danio aesculapii | reverse complement strand
TTTTTAATGTCTAATCATCTTGTTTAATCCCGCCCCTTTTCGCAGCACTGCACGCTTTCGCACATACAAAGCCCAGTGTGACTGTAGCTTTTAGGGGTAAATTTTGAAGCCCTTAGGGGTTTAACTAGGTTAATTAGGTTAACTAGGCAGTATTCTAGTAGTCTTCTGCAGTATTTTTGATGATTGGGATGCAGTTTAACAGATGATTTATCTGAAAAATCGACCTTCTGCCACTTTTCCAAATAATCAACTAGAAGTCAAGTTATTATTTGTTGCTCTTACAACTGGGATCGACGACAAAACTTTTGTCAGGTAGTGTACACGTATCCACAAAATACATAATTGGACACTCTTGAAAAAGAAATAATAAATCTATATATATATATTAAATATATACAAAAGCAATATGTCATTATTATACATTTATTTTCTGAAACAAAACAACTATTATCAAAAATATTCCAAGAATATTGTCAAAAGTTTTATAATTTTAAGGTTGAGTATATTTTATTTCTACTTAAAAATTCATGAATGAATGATTTAAATTTGCCTAATGATGTAAGTGTAAAGGAGTAATCTAATTAAAATCTATCCCACATCTAACAATCTACCTGACAGGCAGTACTTCTTCAGAGACCACAGTGGTGCGATTTCGGATTTGTGGATAAAGCCAAACAAGAAGAGTGGATAAACAGATCTGACTCTCAGACGTGCCAAAACTCTTCACACACTCCAGATGACCTTCAGAGACTGAGAAGAGAGGAGAAAAGACTTAAAGAGATGTCAGGGCATTTGCAAGTCATCCTACAACAGTGTGACTTTAATTCTCTAAAAGCCCAGCAAACTTCACCTGATCAGAATGACACTTGCTTCAGTTACCTGCTGCAGGCTCAGTTACTCAACTTCTGTGCTGCAATCAACTTCACTATAGTGTAGAGAGCATGAGGTCTGGCATCTTCAGGAAAAACTAAGACCACAATATGTATTATTGACACAGCTGAAGTGAAAATCATTTACTCTTCTATGAAATCTTTATTCATTTTCAAATATTTCCGAAATAATATTGAACAGAGCAGGGATTTTTTTCACAGCATTTCCTATAATGTTTTTTCTTCTGGAGAAAGTCTTATTTGATTTATTTTGGCTAGAATAAAAGCATTTTTTTGTTTTTTTAATAAAACAATTTTAATGTCAATATTATTAGCCCCCATAAGCAATATTTTTTTTGATTGTCTACATAACAAACCATTATTATACAATGACTTGCCTAATTTTCCGAACTTGCCTAGATAACCTAGTTAAGCCATTGCACTTTAAGCTAATTATTTAGGTCTTGCAAAAAAGCAGAAACATATTATACTTTCATCATGGTGAAAACAAAATAAATGAGTTATTAAAACTGTTCAGTCGGCGCAATAGCCTAGTGATAAGCATTGACAAATGGTGCAGTAGTACATCAGGGCGTCCCAAGTTCGAATCCCAGCTCGAGGACATTTCCCTACCCCACTCTCTCTCCAACTTCGCTTCCTGTCTCAATACTGTCCTATTTAAAAAGGCCAAAAATAAATCTTTTGGTTATAATTGAAAATTTCAGATGCAAATGCCATTTGATTTTTCCTCCAAAAATTAGCATTTTTGTCAGGCTATTATATATAAGTTGAGGAATTTACCTTTTATGTCAATTAAAAAGCCCCTATTATGGGTTTTTGAAAATGATCTTCTATGTCAGTGGTCACCAAACTTGTTCCTGGAGGGCCGGTGTCCTGCAGATTTTAACTCCAACCCTAATCAAACACACCTGAGCAAGCTAATCAAGGTGTACTTGAAACATCCAGGCAGGTGTGTTGAGGCAAGTTGGAGCTAAACCCTGCAGGGACACTGGCCCTCCGGGGCCGAGATTGGTGACCCCTGTTCTATGTAGTGTGTAACACAGCTCTATGTGAAGTGAAATATCCAGCTAAGGCTTAAATCTGAAAGCGCACTATTTTTAAAACTATTGATTCATCTATAAAAGAGTCGACTCATTGTGCTTCTTATGAATCGTCTTGATAACGAGTCTTTAGTCTTTTCGGCATGACGTCGATATGAAACGACATATCTTTTCATCTTAACATCTTATCTTCAATTTCATGGTGACTTTAACTAAAATGACCTGAGTGAGAGCAGGTAGACCCTGCTGAATCCAGCAACCTAGGTATCATTTTCTGACCCGTTTCACCTCATTACTTTTAATATGGCCAGAAGTGTAAATCTGCATCGAGTCTGAAAGTGCTTGCTCAGACTGAACAACCTTGACGAAACTCACGATCTGCGCTTTTCAACCTCTCTGCTTCTCCGCACTTCTAATCCTGTTCTCACTTAGCATGTAACATGGCCTATTTTTTCCCTTTCATTAAAGGACAATTCCCTCAGGCTCTGACACTTTTGATTTCCCTGCTGCTCCTGTTTTTTTCTCCACCTTTTTCTTCCTTTTTTATTTTCCACTTAAACCCTATTTTACCTGTTAGTTATGAAGCGTCACCTTGATTCAACTGTAATGATGAAACTTCAGGTTCAATTTCAAAGGAATTTTTCTTATCCCAACCTGTATAGATATACACACTCACCGGCCACTTTATTAGGTACACCTTACTAGAACCGGGTAGGACCCCCCTTTACTTTCAGAACTGCCCTAATCCTCCGTGGCATAGATTCAACAAGGTACTGGAAATATTCCTCAGAGATTTAGGTCCATATTGGCATGATAGCATCACGCAGTTGCTGCAGATTTGTCGGCTGCACATCCATGATGCCAATTTCCTGTTCCACATCCCAAAGGTGCTTTATTGGATTGAGGTCTGGTGACTATAGAGGCCATTTGAGTACAGTGAACTCATTGTCATGTTCAAAAAACCAGTCTGAGATGATTTGTGCTGTATGACATGGTGCGTTATCCTGCTGGAAGTAGACATCAGTAGTAGGAAATAGCCTTTCATGTTCTTGATGCCAAATTCTGACCCTACCATCCAAATGTCGCAGCAGAAATGGAGACTCATCAGACCAGGCAACGTTTTTCCAATCTTCTGTTGTCCAATTTTGGTGAGCCTGTGCCAATTGTAGCCTCAGTTTCCTGTTCTTAGCTGACAGGAGTGGCACCCGGTGTGGTCTTCTGCTGCTGTAGCCCATCTGCCTCAAGGTTGGACATGTTGCGCATTCAGAGATGCTCTTCTGCAGACCTCGGTTGTAACTAGTTATCATTTGAGACACTAGAAACTCTAGAGATGGTTGTGCGTAAAAATGCAGGTAGATCAGCAATTTCTGAAATACTCAGACCAGCCCGTCCAACAACCATGCCACGTTCAAAGTCACTTAAATCACCTTTCTTCCCCATTCTGATGCTCGGTTTGAACTGCTACAGATCGTCTTGACCATGTCTACATGCCTAAATGCATTGAGTTGCTGCCATGTGATTGGCTGATTAGAAATTTGTGTTAACAAGCAGCATTAGTACCTAATAAAGTGGCCAGTTAGTGTAAATACCTTCGTTTTACCTATAATTTTTGTTTTCTTTTATTTAAAGTGGCCAAAAAAAGGTGTTGAATGTTAACCGCACAATATGCTGTCATCATAGAACAAAGGTTGTGATAAATATTTCCTTATTCTTGTGAAATACGTCAGAAAAATACCTGCTTTTTAAATAACAAAAAAATTGTAGGGTAGGTTTGATTTTGTTCATAGAGCAGTTGATTGGATAGTTTTTATGCAAGTAGATCTCATGTGAGTGACAGGTTGATACCGCCCTCAAAACACTCAACGCCAATCAAAACAGAGATGTTGTTGATAAGGTAGGGATTTTAAAAAATTATTATAATTACGAGGATACATAAATAATAATAACAATGATACAAATTAAAATTAAATAAACAACAATAATTAATCTGCATTCAAAACCTAATTCATTCATTCATTTTCTTTTCAGCTTAGTTCCTTTATTAATCTGGGGTCGCCACATTGGAATGAACTGCCAACTTATCCAGCATATGTTTTACATTTGATTTTGGAGTGTCTTTTAGGGTATTTAGTGTCTATTTAAGTGCAAATAGTGCACCTCGTTGGCATAAACTAATTGAGTGATTCCCGTCCATCACCGTTTGATTGACAAAGACAACATAACTAAAGAGCGCAGGCAGACAGCAGCCGCCAGTGGCGTAGCTCGTAAAGCGCATGGTAACATTTTTTGACGCGATCGATCATGAACCCGGTTCGAATCCAGTGACTGATGAACAGGTTCTTCTTTTTTTACCCATTATATATCAGATTTTGCTTACTCTTCATCACGAGGAAGACAAGTAGGAATCATTAATAAGTGTGTGTATTATGGAAGACTCAGATTCATAGAACTGGATTGGAGAGGTGTTATATCCAAATCAAATGCATTATAAGTTTGTAGAAGTTATACATTAAAAATACCATTAAATATACATTTTTAGTACTGCTTCAATGAACTTGAACAAGTGTATTAAAATCCATTCATTTTCACTAGTTGTATTAGTATTTTTTTCAAAGTATGATTTAAATGCTTTAAAAATAAGTTAAATCTTTATAGACTACAAATATATGTATAATATATGTCATAATATTATAAAAATCTTATTTTTTAATTCAACTATAGGGGTGCGGCCAGGTAGGGCGCCCTACAAGACATTATGCCCTCTGAATTCTTAATCTGGGCCTGACTGCACCCCTTTGAATTGTCACCAACCAATCAGAATCAAGCATTCAAGAGCCCTGTAATACAAGTATAGACCATCTTCTGTCACAAACCAATCTGCTTGTTCTTGCAGTCTCAGTGTGTGTGGTCATTTGGAGTGTGTGTGTGTGTGTGTAAGCGGCGTGTGTCACTCTGATGTCCGGTGTATACTCTCCTGGAGCACAATGCTGACATCAGCGCTGACTGACAGCATAATAGAGCTAAACGCTTCAACGGCAGCACTGCAATGGCTTTAGAATGACAAGTGATTGATGCTGATATTCAGGCTGCTTAAGACTCATTTCCAGCTAAATGTCATCCCATATATACAGCACACTGCCAAACAACAGCTCAAATTATGATTACTTGTGTCTCGAAAAGAAACAGTAGCTTTACCAATAACTGAATAATACACAGTATGCAGAATATCCAGCATGAAATGTTGTATGTATAAAATGTTCAGTATTAGTGCAAAGTTAAAACAAAGCTGTTTTTCTAATACATTTCTTATTTAATTTATACATTTGTCTTATTATATAATTTAATAAATACATTATTAATACTATTTTATTAATACTATTATTAATTTAACTATTACTATTTAATTTAACAAATTAAAGGGCGACACGGTGGCTCAGTGGTTAGCACTGCGAGAAGGTCGCTGGGTATATATATATATATATATATATATATATATATATATACACACACACACATATATATATATATATATACACACATATATATATATATATATACACACATATACATATATATATACATATATATATATATATATATATATATATATATATATATATATATATATATATATATATATATATATATATATATATGTGTGTGTACATATACACACACATACACATATATACATACATATAAATGTGTGTGTGTGTGTGTGTGTATGTATGTATGTATGTATGTATGTGTGTGTGTGTGTGTGTGTGTGTGTGTGTGTGTGTATATATATATATATATATATATATATATATATATATATATATATATATATATATATATATATATATATATATATATATATATATATATATATATATATATATATATATATATATATATACACACATACATATACTCACACACAGTGTGTGTGTGTGTGTGAATGAGGGAGTGTATATAAATATATATCCATACATACATATATACATATATATATATATATATATATATACACATTATAAGAAATTAGGAATTCAGTTGAATAAAATGATTAATTCCAAAGAGTTTAATACTGGTGATTCGCAGATGTTTCTCTCTTTTAATTTAATATTTCTATAGGATACTTTCTAATAATATATTTGTTAATATATTATATTTGAAAAGGATAATAATAGTAATGTATTCACTGAGAAATGCATAAAAATATAAATTTTCAAAAGGGGGTGTATAAAATTCTAATTTTATAATAATTGTATATATACATAAATAATGGTAATTTCACCAAAATGTATTCCATAACTGTTCTGAAGTTGAATGTCTGAAAGAATAGTATTTCTTACTTTGACCAATTGCTATTTCATGCAAAGCTTGTTCTAAAAAAAAAATGTATCGTTTTTATTTGTAATTTTACTTTATTTGTCCACGTAAGAAGATTTCATTTGCAGCATTCACCCAAAGAGACATCTGACAATTTTACATTTGGCATTTATATAAATAACCCAAAGTACCACTTCTCTAAATAAATATCCATCTACTGGCTATCAACTGTATATACTTGCAGTAGCAGGTCTTAATACTTGCTCTGCCATAATAATCAAAGCAGCAGCATAGCAGATATATTCTGCCAAGACCAAACACTTCAACACTGCCATATACATCAAATGCATAAAAAATATTCATTTTCAAAAGGGGCTGTACAAAAATTATAACTATAATTTTATAATAATTACATATATATAAATGATGGTTATTTCACCGAATACTCATTCTCTGAGTTAAAGCATTGGTGCATAATATCTGAAAGAATAATCTTCTTTCTTATTTTGACCAATTGTCATTTTATGCAAAGCTTGTTCTAAAAAAAAATGATCTTTTTAGTTAATTAGTTCGCGTAGAGAGATTTCATTTGCAGCATACACCCACAGAGACATCTGACAATAAATTATTTTCAAAAAGGCAAAGTACCATGGTACCACTACTAAAAATAAACATCCAGTCTACTGGCTATCAACTGCCACAAAGAGAGGAGGAATTTCAAAACTTAATTTCTTGAGGGATAAATTATAATTTTGACCCATTTCTTATGCATATGGGAACACAATATCGACAACCTGATGATAACAATTTGGAGGTATATGACAAAGAATGCCTCTCATCATTGACAATCATTTTAGCCTATTTAAAACTCTTTCTTTGTATACACTCAATGAGATGCAATCAAGATGTGCGGACAGGGGTGACGTGCAGATGTTGTGGATGTTTTCCATGCGTGCAGCTGAAATACAAACACCCATATTTGGTGGAAAGTTACCAAAACACACTTCATCTCACCTGACATGTGTCACAGACGTCGCTGAGATTCATGTTCAGCGTTCAGCTTTGATTTAGAGCTCTGATCAAAGACCATCCGATCTGTATTTCATCCACGTCAAGGCTTCGCGAAACAGAAAAGTGTCTTCCTGCAAATAAAGAAACAAAAACAACACAAAAGATATAAAGTCTTATTTCAAGATGGTTCAAAAACAGAAATGTCATCAGGGTGATATTTCGGTATAAAAAATAATCAGCTC
>NW_026613742.1:42500-46524 GCF_903798145.1 Danio aesculapii | reverse complement strand
CTAAAAAAGATCATGTAAATTGTGGTTTTTAATTTTTCTGCAGTTTCTCTTTCATTCAGCAACATTTCATTCATGTCCCCGTGACTCACTCTGAGGTACTGGATACGACAATGAAGTAAGGACTGATAGGAGAGAGTTGTTTTAACGTAATTTAATATCATTCGCTGAATGAAAAGAGAACTTCTGTTTTTCCCGGACAGCATAAACGCGTTCTGTGATGATGATCTGACAAGTCTCGAGGAGATACGTTGTGTGTGTGTGTGCGCGTGTGGTATTTACTGACTCCGTAAGCACAGAGAATATCAAACAGCCCTGTGGTGTATGTCTTATCCTGTCGCAAAATTGCGGTTAAAAGTCCTTCATGATTGTAATAGTTTGATTGCTGTGTTTACATGTCTGTACTGGACTTCAATAATGCAAAATAGGAATACTCCACATGTCTTAATTCCAATTGTGTTTACGACGATTATGACTTTCAGCATAACTAAAGTGCTATTCCATGGCTTGGTTATGAAGCATTGTTAATGTGTGCAGCTGCAGTTGTAGCCTCTGTTGGACGCAGCAGTCGCTGAACTCCGGTAAAAAAAAAAAAGCAGTAACATCACACCCGCCCAAGCAAACGAGGCAGCCTGGGTTGCCAGGTGTGTGCAAATCACTTGGTGTGCGGTTGAAATACTGCCTCTAATCTTCAGTGCTAATTTCACCCTCACTCTCCATTATAACATCACAACTCGCGAGACAATTTTTCACCTCGACGAGAAATCTTGTGATTTAATCTCGCGAGATCTCGTCACACGAGATCTCGTCACATCCCTAGTAATTAGGCAAGTCATTGTGTAACAGTGGTTTGTTCTGTAGGCAATCCAAAACAAATATTGCTTAAGGGGGCTAATAATATTGACCTTAAAATGGTTTAAAAAAAATTTAAAACTGCTTTTATTCTAGCCGAAATCAAAAAAATAAGACTTTCTCCAGAAGAAAAAATATTAAAGGAAATACTGTGAGAAATTCCTGAATCTGTTAAACCTCATTTGAGAAATAATTTAAAAAGGAAAAACAAATTCGCAAGAGGGAAAACTATACAAACATTTTACTGTATAATATCGTCTTATATAAATTATAAATGATGATTATAGATGGACATTGTGTGTGCGTGTGCGTGCGTGTGTGTGTATGTGTGTATGTGTGTATGTGTGTGTATGTGTGTGTGTGTGTGTGTGTGTGTGTGTGTGTGTGTGTGTGTGTGTGTGTGTGTGTGTGCCAGGATCAACACACCAAGGAAACAAGGAGGTTTGGGACCAATGAAGATTCCTCTTCTTTCTGACCTCACTCATCAGATCTCCAAAGACTACGGCGTCTTTCTTGAGGATCAGGGACACACACTCAGGTATTTTAGCGTGTCATGCATCAAACCTATCAAATATCAAACATTTTTATTGGACTCTCCTCGTTTAATATGGAATTTTAGAATTTGTCATTGAAAAATGTAAAGGTCTTATTTGAGGTTTTATCGGCGTTGTTAGTATTTGTGTGTATATATATATATATATATATTGTACAGTGCACGGTTATTAAGAAACAGTAATGATTGTAAATTATACATTGAATGCTTTGTACAATTGTTAGCATAAATATAGCCAATACTGCTGGGGGGTATTCCAGAAAGCAGGTTATGTGACATACCCGGGTATGTTTAAGAGTAAGTAGGTGGATAACCTCAGATTTTGGTTCCAAAAACAGAGTTAACTTTTAGGATATGTTAACTAACCTTAGCAACTTACTCTCTGAAGATAACTTGCTCCGGAGCAGGTTATGTTCCAGAGTTTGTCTGTTTCAGAGAGTTTACTGAGCATTGCGGGCTCTTTTGATCAGAATTTTGATGTAGAAGCACAGATATACGAGTTTTGTCATTGTGAGAGGGTTATAAGTGCATAGTTCTTTTCATAACCAAATTAATATCTGAACGTTGTCGTTTTTCAAAAGAATTGTTAATGTATTTAACAAACCTTTTTAAATTAAATTTAACACCTTGGGTCTGCGCTTACCATGGTTAACATACCACTCAGTGCAGCTCTTTGTTTCAGCGTTAATATGTGATTAAAACCTCCAACTCCGCCTGTGTAAACTGTGTTGGCTTTTTTTTTCTCACCATGACTTTCTATAGTGACTCGTGAATTCTGCGATCTATTGAAAATGCCATTCAGGTATGCGCCCTGTGCGCGCGCATTAACCTGCGGTTATCTTCAGGAAGTTGATTTAACCAACTCTTATCAACTGTTTTGGAACCGACATACTCGCAGTGAGCAGGTTTTGGCTTAATCAACCGAGAGTTCAGGGTTTAGCAGATGGTAAGTTAACCTAGCTTTCTGGAATAACATAAGATACGGCATTAAAACATAAAAATTTTTACAAATCAATAAATGGTTTCAATACAAGTTTACAAAAATTATTTAATAGTTGCAGAACGAATATTGTATGATGTGAGTCGTAGGGTTTTTACTAGGGCTGTGTGATTGAGGGAAAATATCAAATTGCTAATTTTTTATTTATTTTTTTGACAGATATTTCGATTTATTTGCGATTTTAATTTTGTAGTCAAACTTCAGCTCAATAATCTGTATCGTAGCTTCTTACTGCTAAAATGCAGGGAGTGTTAGTTAAAAAAAGGAATTGAAAAGATATGAACTTTAATATTTTAATATTAACTTTATATTATTCAAATTAGTTGTGGTCACCAAACTTGTTCCTGGAGGGCCGGTGTCCTGCAGATTTTAGCTCCAACCCTAATCAAACACACCTGAACAAGCTAATCAAGGTCTTACTAGGTACACTTGAATCATCCAGGCAGGTGTGTTGAGGCAAGTTGGAGCTAAACCCTGCAGGGACACCGGCCCTCCAGGACTGAGATTGGTGACCCCTGCTCTAGAGCAAACAGTAAACGCAAATAAATTGACCTTACCTCTCTGTAAACAAGTTGAACTCATTAGGGAGACCGTGTAGCTTATTATACAAACAAAAACAATCAGCAACATGGCTGAAACGACTCTGAAATTGTACTTTTTGAATTGAAATTGTGCCGTTGCTTGATACTAGATTGTCACTGGCAATACTTTCAGTTGACTTTTTAGCAAGACCGAAATAATATAATGGGGTGACATTGACTGTGAAATAGGCGTAGCTTATTTTTTAATAATTATTTAATTGTTTATTAACATCAGTTAATGAAAATACAGTTAACTTGCTGTACAGTTAAATACTTACAGTGCATTAATGTTAACAAACACAACGTTTGATTTCAATAGCACATTGGTAAATGTTGAACTTTGATTAATAAAGGATGTACAGACTTTGTTTGTTTATTGTTTGTTTTAGTTCATTGTTTTACAGTTTGGTAAACGCATTAACTGCATGACCCATATTGTTAAATGTTAGTGTTGATGTTTTATATGGGAATTTTAAAGACCTTTTAAACAACTGAACTCTAATAATGTCAAGTGAAAATGTTACATTTTCAAAAGTCATAAGCAGGTCGCACACCAGAAGCGCCGCACATTTCAGATTCCTAAACATAGGTCTCTATCAGGGTACACACACCGGCGCTGCAAGTCGGCGCTGTCCGTGGCGCCCAGCCACGACTCAGGACACTGTTCATTTCTCTGCCGCGCCACAGAGCGCCATCTGATTAGTTTCATGTTAAAATCATGCGAATGTCCGCGCCTGGTGTGTGATACTTTCAACTGTCATGTGTGCGCCGTGTCGCGGTGCTTCCGGTGTGCGACCTGCTTTACAAAATGAATTCATATGGACCCTTTTCACAAGACTGTCATGACACGTTTAATAGTCATCAGCATCTTAAATCTGTAGAAATATACATTTATATAATCTAGCTCCAAATTAGCAATAATCTGTATAAAACTTAAGTTATATTCTTTGGTTTTTTTAATTAGCTCAAGTCATTCAAAACTCTAGCTAGGGTGTGACAGACCTTAAAATCTCTTGGTTTCCTGAGCACTGACTGTGCTAA
>NW_026613742.1:0-37500 GCF_903798145.1 Danio aesculapii | reverse complement strand
GTTAATTAGGAAAGTCACTGGAAAATTCTGTTTGTTTTTTTTTGATTGGCAACAGAACAATGTCTGAAAGGGCCTAATAATATTGACCTTAGTTGCTTTTACATGTATTTTTATTATTATTATTATTATTTTTCATTCCAAACCAAACAAAAGACTTTCTCCTGAAGAAAAATGTTATATTAAATGCTCTGACAAATTTCTTTGCTATTTATATATAAATATGTGCAGTACATATTATACAGTACAAGTATATATTATGTGAATGCAAACTTTGATCTTGGATGACATTAATTGCGATTAATCGCTTGACAGTACTAATTAAAATATAAATAAATAAACAAACAAACAGCACCTGGTAAATAAAAAAACTGTTAATGTTTATTTAATTTATAAATAAAAAAAATTACTTAAACTTATAAATATTTATAAATAAGCAAATAAATAAATAAACAAGTGAATAAAAAATAAAAACTGTAAATGTGTTTTGGTTGTGCTGTTTCTGACTGTCTGTTTTAAATAAGCAAATGAATAAATATTTATTTGCCTATTAAAATAATAAATAAGCAAGTAAAGATTATATAATTAAGTAAATAAATAAGCTTGTAAATAATTAAATAGGCAAGTAAAAAAATAAGTAAATAAATAAGCAAGTAAATATGTAAAAAATTTAATAAGCAAATAAGCAAGTAAATAGTTACATAAAAATATGCTAGTAAATGAATAAATAAAATCTGTAAATTTGTTTTGGTTTTGCTGTTTCTGACTGTTTTAAGTAAATAAATAATTAAGTAATTAAGTAAACAAGTAAGCAAGTAAATATGTAAATAATTAAGTAATTAAGTAAACAAGTAAGCAAGTAAATATGTAAATAATTAAATAAGTAAACAAATAAGCAAGTAAATATGTAAATAATTAAATAAGTAAGCAAGTAAATATGTAAATAATTAAATAAGCAAGTAAATATGTAAATAATTAAATAAGTAAACAAAAAAGAAGCAAGTAAATATGTAAATAATTAAATAAGTAAACAAATAAGCAAGTAAATATGTAAATGATTAAATAAGTAAACAAATAAGCAAGTAAATATGTAAAAAATTAAATAAGTAAACAAATAAGCAAGTAAATATGTAAATAGTTAAGTAAACAAATAAACAAGTAAATATGTAAATAGTTAAATAAGTAAACAAATAAGCAAGTAAATATGTAAATAATTAAATAAGTAAACAAATAAGCAAGTAAATATGTAAATAATAAATAAGTAAACAAATAAGCAAGTAAATATGTAAATAATAAATAAGTAAACAGATAAGTAAATATGTAAATAATAAATAAGTAAACAAATAAGCTAGTAAATTAATAAATAAAAATAGTAAATGTGTTTTGGTTTTGCTGTTTCTGACAGTCTGTTTTAAGTAAATAAATAAGCAAGTAAATAATTAAATAATAAACAAATAAGCAAGTAAATAAGTAAATAAATTAATAAGCTAATAAATAAATATAAATGTGTTTTTGTTTTCCTGTTTCTGACTGTCTGTTTTAAGGAAATAAATAAGCAAGTAAATAATTGAGTAAATAAGCAAGTAAATAATTTAAATAAGTAGATAATAATTAAATAAGTAAACAAATAAGCAAGTAAATAATTAAACAAGTAAATCTATAAATAAATTAATAAGCTAGTAAATATAAAAAGTAAATGTGTTTTGGTTTTCCTGTTTCTGACTGTTGTTTTAAATAAATAATTGAGTCAATAAGTCAATAAGTAAATATATAAATAAGTGAATAAACAATTAATTAATTAAATAAATAAAAACAGTAAATGTGTTTTGGTTTTGTTGTTTCTGACTGTCTGTTTTAAATAAATAAACAAACAAGCAAGCAAGTAAATAAGTAAATCAATAAACATGCAAGCAAGTAAATAAATAAACAGGCAAGTAAATTAATAAGCAAGTAAATAAATAAGTAAATCAATAAATAAACAAGCAAGCAAGTAAATAACTAAACAGGCAAGTAAATTAATAAGCAAGTAAATAAATAAGGGAATAAAAGCTGTAAATATGTTTTGGTTTTACAGTTTCTTACTGTCGGTTATAATTAAATGGGTAAAAAAATAAACATGTAAATAAATAAATAAGTAAATAAATAATCAAGCAAGTAAAAAAGTAAATGCACAAATAAGCATGTAAATAAATAAGTAAATAAACTGTAAATGTGTTTTGGTTTTGCTGTTTCTGACTCTGTTTTCTTCTCTTTTAGTTTGTCCAGCTGGATGGAAGCCCGGCAGTGATACGGTAAGATATAGATGTGTTTATGTGTGTGCATGTGTGTGCGAGCGCGTGTGTGTTTCTCTGTAAATATTGTGTTGACTGATCCCAGGTCTCAGTATCTCTCCATATCTCTCCTGTTTCCGCACAGATTATCCCCGACCCCGCAGGCAAACTCAAGTACTTTGATAAACTCAACTGAGCTTAATGTTTCACTAAAGGGGCTCTGTTTTGTTTTGTTCTGGTTTCTGCCTTCAAAAGAGCAGAATGAATAAAAGGGGAGTTTTGATAAACCTGCGTTTGTTTTGTTCCTGCAGTTTGTCTGATTGTTCATGGGCGGAAAAAACAAACAGGGAAAATGTGGAAAATTATACTCAGAAAGTCACTGAATATGATGGTAAACAGAGTTGTTCATGTGCATCTGGAAAGATATTTGGAAATATGTGTGTCAGGTATATAGTTTTCATTCATTCATTTTTCTTTGGCTTAGTCTCTTTATTCATCAGCGGTCACCACAGCGGAATGAACCTCCAACTATTCCAGCATATGTTTTACACTGCGGATGTACTACCCAGAACTGGAAAACACCCACACACACATACTCATACACTACAGCCAATTTAGCCTACCCAATTCCCCAATAGCGCATGTGTTTGGACTGTGGAGGAAACCGGAGCACCCAGAGGAAACCCACGCCAACACGAGGAGAACATGCAAACTCCACACAGAAATGCCAACTGATCCAGTCGGGACTTGAACCAGCGACCTTCTTGCTGTGAGGTGACAGTGCTAACCACTGAGCGACCGTGTCACCCCTTAGTTTTAGTTTTTTGGTATATAAATGAAGCACATCGAACAAATCAATTAGATAAAATACACTAAGTTTAATTATTAAAATCTGAATAAAACAAGATCTGTCAAAAATTGTATAGTAAATGTAGCTTATTAAATATGTTACAGCTCCCTGGTGGTCGGGAAGACTGTAAGCAGTAGTCTTAGTAATAAGTGAGAGAGACAAGAGTTAGTTGCTGCTTCAAGGTCCTCTTTGTTGTCTTTTATTACATATCCACATTTGTATATTAGAGTCAGTAAGACACTTTAAATCACAAAATGATTCATAAACATGTTGGATGAAATAGTACACACTGTATAGATACTTAAATCAACTCACATCACAATAAATAAATAAACAAACATACAAAAAGCAACATGAAACCTTAACCATTTGTACAGAAATGCTAGAATCTGTCACAAACTGGCTGAATTAACATTACTGTGTCAGGAAGACAAGTTAAGTATTTACAGTAAAGCTGCGGTCACACTGGGCTTTTCCTCCCATAGACTTCCATTCATACGCACACGAATGCATCAGACCGGAAACGCGAGGTCATGCGTTAAGTTTCGCATGTTGCTGCGGTGCAAAGTTCATGCTTGGTGAACTCTGACCTGCGAAATCGCATCACTTGACTGCGTGAGACCAATCGAGGATCAAAACACGACCTCTCTGGACAGAAATTTAAAACATGGAGCAATCGCTCGCTTTTTTAATGTCTAATCATCTTGTTTAATCCCGCCCCTTTTCGCAGCGCCGCACGACAGAATTTCGAACACACAAAGTCCAGTGTGACCGTAGCTTAAGTGATGTACACAAAACACTCTGAATGCATGAAATCAAATCACACTTGAAAACATGAATAAACTTCTACATGACATCTTAAAATGATTAATCAAGTAATCAGTTAAAGCTGATTATTTATACATTAAAGCATGTGTATTCTAGATTTATATGTTAATTTAACTAACCTTAGTAATAAGTGAGAGAGACAAGAATTAGTTGTTGCTTCAAGGTCCTCTCTGTTGTCTGAGGATGCGCTGCAATCGTCATGGTAACTCCACTCTCTCAACTGCCACTCAGAATTCAGAAGATGCAGCTAAACTGTTCAGTGCAAACTCACTATAATTATATATGAGTAATTCAAAAACAGTGTATTTACACATAGAAATAGATAAATTAAAGTGAAACATATACAAACAATTTACTTAGTGACCCAAACTATATGTGGGATGGTCAGAAATATGTAGTTTTCCAAACAACCTATACTATTAAAAACTGCTGCTTTAAATAAACATCAATGTATATAAATGTCAAAATAAATTAATAACTATAGAGATATTTAAAAGATGCATAAAACATAAAAACAACAACATCAAATTAAAAACTAATTCAAAATATTTAATAAAAAGGAAATTTAAAAAAAAGCTAAATCATAGTACAGTAACACTGGTTTGTTTTGTTAAGGGCGACACGATAGCTCAATGGTTAGCACTGTCACTTCATAGCAAGAAGGTCGCTGGTTCGAGTCCCGACTGGTTCAGTTGGCATTTCTGTGTTCTCCCCGTGTTGGTGTGGGTTTCCTCCGGGTGCTCCGGTTTCCCCCACAGTCCAAACACATGCGCTATAGGGGAATTGGGTAAACTAAATTGACCGTAGTGTATGAGTGTGTGTGTTAATGAGAGTGTATGAGTGTTTTCCAGTTCCGGGTTGCGGTTGGAAGGACATCCGCAGTGTAAAACATACGCTGGAATAGTTGGCGGTTCATTCCACTGTGGCGACTTCCGACAAATAATCATTTAAATAATCGTTTAAATCATTAAACATAATTATTTATTGGTCAAAATTTAGAAAACACTGAAAGTGTCATGAGGAAATATATAAACTGGATTATTATGACACTAGAGGGCGACGTGGATGCAGTATTTCTGCATTTGAAGATACAGTTGAAGTCAGAATTATTAGCCCTCCTGTTAAATTTCAATTATTTTATATTATTTCCCCCAATTTCTGTTTAACAGAGAGATTTCTTTTCTAGACATTTCTGATCATAATAGTTTTAATAACTCATCTCTAATAACTGATTTATTTTATCTTTGCCATGATGACAGTAAGTAATATTTGACTAGATATTCTTCAAGACACTTCTCTACAGCTTAAAGTGACATTTAAAGGCTTAACTAGGTTAATTAGGGTATAGTTAGAGTTATTAGGGAAGTCATTGTATAACCGTGGTTTGTTCTGGAGACAATCCAAAACAAATATAGCTTAAGGGGGCTAATAATATTGACCTTAAAATGGCTTTAAAAAAATTAAAACTGCTTTTATTCTAGCCTAAATAAACAAATAAGACTTTCTCCAGAAGAAAAAATATTATAGGAAATACTGTGAAAATTTCCTTGCTCTGTTAAACATCATTTGGGAAATATTTGAAAAACACTCACAGGAGGGCGAATAATTTTTGCCCTATCGTAACTTCATTGACATTAATTACAAACAGTATACAGTATATCTCTGTAAAGGGTTAAAAGTGAGCATTTGCAGCTGCTGTCATTGCAGTTGATTTAAGCTGAGCTGAAATAAAGCACACTGTAAAGCTGCTGCGTTCCTCATAGTCATATCAGTGTTGGGATAACATGAAGAAATTAAGTTAACTTATTAGTGTTTACAGATTTAAGTGAACTCAGCTCAGTTTAAATTAGTAATTTGAACAAGCCGCAAACTCAAGATATATTTTTGAGTGCATGTGAATAGGAAGGACTGTTTTTACGGGAAGACCTTTATTATCGCAAACATGTACAGCTGCCATAATAGTGTCACACTGTTAAAAATGGAGATAAGATGTTTCTTGACCTCGTCCCAGACAGATGTTAAGGCCAAAGTGCAAACATATAAACTGATAGGCAATGAAGCTAAATAGTTCTGTTTATACAACCACTGATTCTGGGCACATTTGTTGCTTCTCTTTTTTTGGTATTATGAATTCTGTGATTAAATCTCAGTGCTTTATTTGTAGAAGTACAATGCATTTTGGGAAATCATCTGCTACTGTAAATATAAATACAGTAATGACTGCAAAAAAATCACTTTGCTTGGTAAAATAGCTGTATTATGTGAAAATACATGTAATACATCTTTATTTAGATTGTCAAAGCTGTGATTAATAACAGTACAGTACTGTTAACAATAACAGTGCAGAACTGTGCTTAAGAATAATGAAAAACAGTAAAATGCTGTGTTAAATTTACAGTACACTAATTACTAATCTAGTTTTACAGTAATTTTACTGTGGTATGAAATACAGCATCTGCTGCAATAATCTAAGTGAAAATAACAGTGCAGTACTGCTTCTGCATGGAAAAAAAACAGTAAAATGCTGCATTAAATTTACAGTATCCTAATTAGTTATGTAGTTAGTTTTACAGTAATTTTACTGTGGTATGAAATACAGCTACTGCTGCAATGATCTAATTTAAAATAACAGTGCAGGACTGCTTCTGCATGGTAAAAAAGCAGTAAAATGCTGCATTAAATTTACAGTATGCTAATTATGTAGTTAGTTTTACAGTAATTTTACTGTGGTATGAAATACAGCAACTGCTGTAATGATCTTATTGAAAATAACAGTGCAGTACTGCTTCAGCATGGTAAAAAAGCAGTAAAATGCTGTATTAAATCTACAGTATCCTAATTACTTATGTAGTTAGTTTTACAGTAATTTACTGTGGTATGAAATACAGCAACTGCTGTAATGATCTAATTGAAAACAACAATGCAGTACTGTGCTTCTGCATGGTAAAAAAGCAGTAAAACGCTGTATTAAATTTACAGTATGCTAATTATGTAGTTAGTTTTACAGTAATTTTACTGTGGTATGAAATACTGCAACTGCTGTAGTGATCTAATTGAAAACAACAGTGCAGTACTGCTTCAGCATGGTAAAAAACAGTAAAATGCTGCATTAAATTTTACAGTATCCTAATTACTTATGTAGTTAGTTTTACAGTAATTTTACTGTGTTATGAAATACAGCAACTGCTGTAATGATCTTATTGAAAATAACACTGCAGTACTGTGCTTCTGCATGGTAAAAAAGCAGTAAAATGCTGTATTAAATTTACAGTATCCTAATTAATTATGTAGTTAGTTTTACAGTAATTTTACTGTGGTATGAAATACAGCAACTCCTGCAATAATCTTATTGAAAGTAACAGTGCAGCACTGTGCTTCTGCATGGTAAAAAAGCAGTAAAATGCTGTATTAAATTTACAGTATCCTAATTAATTATGTAGTTAGTTTTACAGTAATTTTACCTTGCAGCTACCACTGTACTAATCTTATTGAAAATAGCTGCAGTACTATGCTTCAGCATGGTAAAAAACAGTAAACTGCTGTATTAAATTTTTACAGTATGCTAATTACTAATCTAGTTATTTTTTATAATAATTTTACTGTGGTATGAAATACAGTAACTGCTGGGTAATTGCTGGCAGTAAGTTACAGTCAATTTGACAGGATTTTTTTAACAGTGGAGGTAAAGGGTTAATCTCCAGATAGACTAGTTTCATTTCTAGCACAATGTCTGTGGAAAAGTACTCTCCAGAGAGCAGATTTCACTGCGCTAGAGTGTTTTGGTTCATGCAGCAAAGGTCAATCACATGTTCAGGTCAAAGGTGTGGTGCAGAAACACTGGAAGCTTTTCATTAATGTCCTCTCAGTGTCCCGTGGCAAGAAAAACAGCATGTAAAGGCATTCTGTACAGGACTTTAGCTATTTTAATAGTTAATGCATCTAGTTGCATGCATTTTTCCAGCCTCCACATTCATTTAATTGATGTAGAAACTCTTCAGATCGTCAGCAGGAAAGATTAAGTTACTAATAAAAGGTTTTATCAGTTCAGAGAAATCTCCAGCCACTGGGTTATTTAGACTTTTGTTCTGCATTTTTGCTGTAACTGTAGTCCAACTGTAAGTCATGTTTACAACACAAGAGCACATCATGGCTAAACACAATCAAGACAAACTGATGGCAAAACATTCACAACCTATGAACATGTACTTTAATTTATTAAAGGTTGCATATAAAAATGGAAAGTAATGCAAAAATTATTTATGCAATCAATTTTAAGTATTAGTGTGTGTGTGTGTATATATATATATATATATATATGAGTAATATCACACTTGTAGCAGTGCATTATGGCGGCCTTGCATTCACACTGGGGGCTTCAGCATCAAGGCTTGACCGAGGGCATGTCTGAAGTTGGGGCTGACGCGATCATCATAGCAGCGTCAGCCAATGAAAGTAGTCTGCCATTGGCTACTGTCTGAGCTGGGGTATTTGCATAAAGCGATCTGATTGGCTGACGCTTCCGTTGACGCTTGAGAATTTCCCAACTTCTGCAGCGAGTAACGCCGCTGAAGTGGTGCCGACAGATCCACAGTGCAGTTCACCAACACCTGACGTCACCCATTCAAAGTGAATGGGAAGCGTTGACGCTGACGCCCCGTGTGAATGGGGCGTTAGTGTCCCACCAGTGCTTATATACAGCCATATCGTACTACTACGAGTGTTATATTGCTCATATATAAAATACAGTATACTAAAAATCCTTTTGTATGAGGAACTACTTTCTTCCGCTATTCATTCACATCTGCAGCTGACGTCAGAACAGCAGAAGCCGTTACTAATTCACCAACGTTACTTTAGAGCTAGTGTTTGAATGATTCTCTAGCGTAATGTCTAAAGTGATGACAAAACAGCTGATTTTGCTCACATTTTAAGATTATAATGCTGAACGTGACATGAAATGCCATCATTCTACAGAGATTTCTCCCTACAGTCTACAGGATTTCTCTGTCACAAAACAACAGGATATCACAATAATTAACCCCGAAAAAGCACTGTACTGCTGTTGTGTTTGCGATAAGGAAAAATGCGAAACACATGCGGGCATTTTCTCTTTCTGCCAACACAACACATATTCCTGATATGCGAGTCCCATCTCACACTCAATACACTACAATTATATGGTATAAATACAGTACTACAACATACAAAAGAGAGAGATCGACTTAGAATACCTCTGACCAGTTTAATAATGATTTGATCAGCTGTAGTTAGAAATTACGCTGTTTTAATCTTGTGGATAGACAAAACGTCAACCGTCTTTGGTCAGCTCAGTATGGCAGGCAAATTTCTTTCGGAAATTATAAATATTTTAAAATATAAATAATATCCTTATAAAAAAACTGCATAGTTGCAATTTAAACAACTACATTCTCGACTAAAAAAGCCTCAAAAGTACATTATGTTGTCCTGCAGCTGCAATATTCGTCAAACTGTAGAGTGTCCTCTGCTTGTTGCTGTATGTGGGCAGAGTATATAATGAGTATATATAGTAATAAGGCTGGACCAGTGCTGTTTCAGAATATCGCATGGCTATCAGAAAAAATCTGCTCTTCGTTAAGTGAAGATTCATAAACTAATTTCGAGAGGAGCACGTGATATGATTGAGCACGACTGGCCGCTCATCTGTAATCAGTAATAATCCAATCAGAGTGATCCTAGTTTACTATAAATGGATCATTTTCTCACTACTGCTCTATCTTCATTTGGAAGAATCCCCCCTTCCACCCCATCTCCTCCTTTTCCTCCCTTTTTTAAAGAGGGAGCTCTCGAGACCTACCTGATCTCGGATGTCCTGATATGCTTATTGACTGGGTGGGAGCCCTGGGCTCAAATATCTCAGAGCTCAGGGTTCTCTCCCGGGACAGCATGCCAAACCTGCTTTATACACCAAGCATATCTAAGTGGGAACTCTTGAAACAGAAATTGGGGAAAAAGATAATTCAGGCGGGCTAATAATTCTGACTTCACCTATATATATATATATATATATATGTATGTGTGTGTGTGTGTGTGTATTTATATATATATAATTTAAATTTTAATATTTTTGTATATTAAAGTCATTACAATAATTAAACAAATTTTACATGGTTTAAACAAACAAATTAATGTATTTTTTATTAAACAGAAATGTTATTTACATTTTCTTAATACAATTATGCGTCGTCCTCTTAGATGTGTAAATCATGGAAATTATAATACTATTAAAATGATCAACTTTCAACATTTTATTTCACTTAAAAGTCTTTGCAGATTTGTTGGGGTTTTGTTATTTTTAATCCTTTTTTAAGGTTTTATTATTTCCATTAATGTTTTATTTATTTCCGGTAACAGAAATGTACTCACTGCTGGTTTTATTTAGATGTTTTTATTGTTAAATAAATATGTAATACTTTTATTTTTATCTACTGACCATTTTGTAATGTTTTTGTGATCAGATTATCTAAGTTTATTATAGTTTAAGCTGTTTTTGTAAGTTTCCTTTTTTCTATTTATTTGCTCATTTTGTGTAAATATTATGTCAAATAAGAGTTTTATTTTATGCCACAGTTTATATGCGCTCTAGATATGGCAGATATGACTGTTTTTATTTTAGTTTTACATATAGAAATAATCCAGCTATCAGACATCTCCACATATCTGTTTAAGCACTTGTAGTAAGCATATTGTCCACTATTTGTTCAGTTACATAAGCAGATTAAAAGATAAACTGTATATGAATATCAGGAATCGAGATCTTTATGTACTGAATGATCTGCAAGTGTGTATATACATTAACCAGCGATGATCTTTCCAGAATGATAACATCATTATTAACAAACAGGAGTGGTTTGTTTTTGTGGGCGTGGCCTGAAGTCTCCGCCCCTTTCTGATATCAATAAAAGGAAGAAGCTCGGCAGAATTAAGCACAAATGAAACAGAGCTGCTGCATGTCTGTCCGAACAGCAGAAAGCAGATCTCAGACCTGTAGCTGAGGGTAAACCTCTGAGAAGCGGATGAAGAAACAAATACTTCTACTCTTTGCATATCGAGGACTAGTCAGCAAAGGAAAAAAGAGCAAGAGAAGAAGAAAATGGCCAGTTATATATTACGGAAAGCCGAACCCAAGGACGTTTCTGACATACTGCGACTCATAAAGGTATGAAGTTCAGCTTTTAAGCAATAAAAACTGATGATAAATGTGTGCTTGTAATTCACCGATCAGGTTTATTTCTTTGTTTTGTGATGCACGTGATGCAAATATTTCCTGAGGGAATAATATCTTAAAGTTTATTAATGAAATAATTTATATATATATATATATATATATATATATATATATATATATATATATATATATATATATATATATATATAATTATTATTATTAGTTATTATTTATGTATTTGTTTATTATTATTATTATTAGTTATTATTTATGTATTTGTTTATTATTATTATTTTTTTTTTACTTGTTTTCCCACCATTGAATTTAAAGTTCCTTCAAAGGGTCACAAAAATACCCTAAATTCACAGGGGAAACTTTGTTTTTGTTTTACTGCTCTTGCATATTTTATTTTCTTGTTTTGAGCTGAAATCTATTACATTTAATAATTCATTGTCACCACTTTAAAAAAAATGCTGTAAGAATATTGAGATATTTTAAGATTTATTTATATATATTGAATTATTATTGTATTTATATATATATATATATTTATTGAATTATTATTGTATTTATATATATATATATTTATTGAATTATTATTGTATTTATATATATATATATTTATTGAATTATTATTGTATTTATATATATATATATATATTTTGATTGAATTATTATTGTATTTATTTATATATATATTTATTGAATTATTATTGTATTTATATATATATATATATTTATTGAATTATTATTGTATTTATTTATATATATTTATTGAATTATTATTGTATTTATTTATATATATTTATTGAATTATTATTGTATTTATATATATATATATATATATATATATATATATATATATATTGATTGAATTATTATTGTATTTATTTATATATATATTTATTGAATTATTATTGTATTTATATATATATATATATTTATTGAATTATTATTGTATTTATTTATATATATTTATTGAATTATTATTGTATTTATTTATATATATATATATATATATATATATATATATATATATATATATATATATATATATATTTATTTATTTATTTATTGAATTATTATTGTATTTATTTATATATATTTATTGAATTATTATTGTATTTATTTATATATATTTATTGAATTATTATTGTATTTATTTATATATATTTATTGAATTATTATTGTATTTATTTATATATATTTATTGAATTATTATTGTATTTATTTATATATAATTATTGAATTATTATTGTATTTATTTATATACTGCTCAAAACCATAAAGGTAACACTTGGAGTTGCATTGTGTAAAGTATTCCCATAATTTTGAGCTGTAAATAAATCAACACAATCTCACGGCAATTCGTAACTTTTTGATTTAGTGGCTAATTCGTATCAATTCGTACGATCTAATTCGTGCAATATAGTACGATTTGCTCATCCCCCAATGACGGTTGGGTTTAGGGGTGGGGTTAGGTGCCACGCCTCCTTGTACGAATTAGCCACTAAACTAACAAAACGTAAAAGACTGAGATCAGGCTGAAGTAAATATTTAATTATTTTTTTAATGGTAACACTAGAATAATGGTCCATTAGTTAATGTTAATATATTTACTACATTAAGGATGAATAATTAATCAGTTAAGGATCGTTTATTAATCAGTTTAACATTAGCTAATGCATTATTAAAAACCAAATTGTGCTTGTTAACATTAGTTAATGCACATTGAGTTAACTTGAATTAACGCTACTTAACATTAACTAACATTAACAAAGAGGAATAAATACAGTAATAAATGTATTACTAATAGTTTGTTTATGTTAGTAAATACATTAACGTTAACTAATGGACCATTAATTTAAAGTGTTACCATTTTTATATTTGTTTTATACTATATTTATTTCATATGAATTATAATTATACATTTATAAATAATTTTTGCAGTGCAATTTTACATTTAGGATCTTAATATTAAGTTGTTTTATTAAAATTATGTTTAACCAAAATGCATTTGGGTCTGTTTTGACCTAGAAGAAGAAAAAAACCCTTATAAAAATGACACAATAGCCTAAAATACAGTAATTAATGCATAATTACAGTAAATCATGCACAATCAGTAGTTTCATGAATCATGCATAATTTGGGTTTTTGTTCCAAATGGAGGAGCAATGCAAAAAAATACAGATTTTAAATGCTTTATATTTATCTGATCCCTTATATTCTCTTTACATATTAGATATTAAAGGTACAGTGCTAGTTAGTAATGCTCAATTAAATTTTTTTTTTACCTGAAATTGCATCTTTTATTTTAGGAATTGGCAAAATTTGAGGAAATGGAGGACCAAGTTATTCTTACTGAGAAAGGTAAGTTTATTTATTTAGATGTAAATGCATTAGGATACAGTCCTATAACAGCATTTTAAGTGTTGTGGCTCTTCTGCAGATCTGCTGGAGGACGGCTTTGGAGATCATCCTTTCTATCACTGTATGGTGGCTGAAGTGGCCAAACAGCATCAGAGCACGGACGGTAAGAAACACTACATTGAGTGCGTGTTGTGTTGTGTTGTGTTGTGTTGTGTTGTGTTGTGTTGTGTTGTGTTGTGTTGTTCTGCTTTTTGTTTCCAAATTAGGTTAAGCAAGCAAGAACAGCAGGAGTGTGTAAATACACACCCACACTTGGTTTATCAGTAGTGTTTCTGTGTGAAATGATGCAAAACTGTGTTTAGTAACTCTTTGCATTGCAGTGTGCATGTTGAACAAACTACATGCTGTGTACTAGTAATGATTCATGCAAACGTGAATTGACAGCAGGGAACAGTCTGAATTGACAGTGTTCAAACACTCTTTCATTTTTTTTTAAAGGGGAACAGTCTGGAAATAAAATAAATAAAAAAATAAAATAAATATATATATATATATATATATATATATATATATATATATATATATATATATAATATTTGTATTTATTTATATTTATTGATTGATTTATATTGCTTTATTTTTATTTATCTATCTATTTATTTATTTATATTTATTGACGTGCAACAACTTATTTTGTGTCTGTTTCCTTTGATATGATACCCTTTTAGAAATGCTGGGTTTTCTTTTACCGTTTTTGTAGCTTGATCAGTTCTCATTTGCATTTCAAATTTGGAAAATGCATGGAAATTTGGATTTGTAATGACACGAGGGTGATATAATTAGCTCATTAGGGCATATTAGTATTGGATCATGCAAACGTGATTTTACAGTAGCAATTGTTTATGCAAATCAAACAATTAGGAATGAAAATTATGGAAAACTATGATAAAAAAGAATAATATTATTACTATTATTATTATTATTTATTCATTCACTCATTTTCTTTTTGGCTTAGTCCTTTTATTAATCAGGGGTCGCCACAGTGGAATGAACCGCCAACTTATCCAGCACATGTTTTACGCAGCGGATGCCCTTTCAGCCGCAACCCATCACTGGGAAACATCCATACACACTCATTCACACATACACTACGGACAATTTAGCCTACCCAATTCACCTGTACCGCATGTGTTTGGACTGTGAGGGAAACCCGAGCACCCGGAGGAAACCCACACGAACGTAGGGAGAACATGCAAACTCCACACAGAAATGCCAACAGACCCAGCCGAGGCTCGAACCAGCGACCTTCTTGCTGTGAGGCGACAGCACTATCTACTGCACCACTGCTTTACCTATTATCATTATTATTATTATTATTATTATTATTATTATTATTATTATTATCATTATTATTATTATTATTATTATTATTATTATTATTATTATTATTATTTCATTGCAGCAACTTAAATGTACCTATATCCCTGCCATATAACTTCAGAAACTGAAGGGGAAAAATGCGTTTGTTATTATTTGTATAAGATTTATTTTAAGTAATTAGTTTTGTTTTATTTATTTAATTTATTTTAAATTTAATTTATTCATTGCTTTATTTTTATTTTATTCATTGATTTTTATTTTTTATAGATTTTTTTATTGGTTTTATTTATTTTTATTCTTTTATTTTAAATTTATTTTATTAATTTATTGATATTTATTTATAGATTTGTATTTATTTTTATTTATTTATTTTGTATTTTTTAATTTTTTTATTTAATTTTTAACTTTTATTTATTAGTTGATTTTTATTTTATTTATTTATTTTATTTTAATTTATTTGATTTATTTTTATTCATTCATTTGATTTATTTTGAATAATTTTTAGGTGGTTCATTCCACTGTGGCGACCCCAGATTAATAAAGGGACTAAGCCGAAAAGAAAATGAATGAATGAATGAATGAATGAATGAATGAATGAATGAATGAATGAATAATTTTTATTTATTTATTTGAAACAAAACCAAAAAAGGCATTTAAGACTTTTTTCATCCTGAAGAAAAAAAATAAAAATGACCAAAAAACTTTCAGTAAATGAACAAAACTTAAAAAAAAATCCATTAGTACCATAACAATACACATAATAAGTTATGCATAATTGGGTCCAAATGGAAGTAAATACTTGATTTTAAATGCATTGTAATAAGTGTAACTTTAGCTTTAGATATATATTGACATGAGGATGAGAAGGTGAGAGATGAGCTGTTAACTGAACACTGTAACATCAACACTGCACTGTACATTTTTGTTTTCTTCTTGTGAATCTGAACACGTTTGCCAAGAACACTTGTCCAATCCCGCTCTGTAATTTATTGTGTTCAGGCTACAGTCTCTTGCTTCGCCATGTACATTGCTCATGGCGTGTACATGGATGGGCGGGGAGGTAACTGAAAGAAAGATCCGGTACAATAGTGTAACATTTACAGTAAAGCAGAGGTAAGGCCCAAAACACCTGCAAACCTCAGCAGACTTACACCACAACACTGTACGCTCCAAAGATAATCACTCGCCATGCACTGAAAAAATGCTTTGATTTGAAACGCACTGCAAACATATTTTTATTACTCAGGATTTCTGTCTTGTTCTCTAGTGCAAAAACTTGAGGACTATATTACCAGACCTTTTAATGGATGCTGGTTTGCATGATGGAGGCTTTTTCAACACATTTTTAACAGTAGTTTTAATAACCATTTTTATATTTCTTTATCTATTTATTTATTTGTTAATTTAATTTTATTAGTTAGTTTATTTAATTTAAAATGTATATTTATTATTAATCAATAATATTGTATTTATTAATATACTTTAATATTATTTATTTCATTTAATATTTTTAATAACTGTATTATTTTATTATTTTATACATAATATTATTTCTATAATTATTATTATTAAAATAACAATAAATATAATACTAATTATTTATTTAGTTTTTATACATTTGTTTTTATACATTTTTATATATTTTTATTATTTATTTTTATTTGTTCATTATTTTAATTTTGGATTTATTTATTAATTATTACTATCATAAATATTTATTTATTTATTTAATAAAATATAATGATTTATTTATTATTAATACATTTTATTATATTTATTAATATAATTTTACATTATTTATTTTATTTTCATAGTTTTTAAACAATAGTTTTAATAGGGATTTTATTTTTATTATTTTTATATATAATTTATTATTATTATTTACTTTTTATATCTTTGTTTATTTATTTTTATGTTGTATTTGTATATTTATTTATTTTTTATTAGTTAATTTAATTGAAATTTTGTTATTTATTTATTATTAATAAATATTATATTTATTAATACAATTTAATATTATTTATTTTATTTAATAGTTTTTAAGCAATAGTTTTAATAAGGATTTTATTTTTATTATTTTTATATATAAATTATTATTATCATTATTTTGTTTTTTTATACATTTGTTGTAAAATTTATTTTTATTTTTTATATTTTTATTATTATCTTTTTTATTTGTTTATTTATTTTATTCTGTATTTATTAATAACAATGACGATTTATTTATTTATTAGTTAGTTAATTTAATTTTTTAATTATTAATTTATTAAATTATTAATTTAATTATTTATTTATTATTAATAATATTATATTTATTAAAATAATTTAATATAATTTATTTAGTTTTAATGACTATTTTATTTTGTTATTTTTACATATGCACTGAAAAAAATTATTCAAAGATGATTCCTTGGATTTACTCAATTTTTTTTACGTTAAGTGGTTGTAAACAATCTATTTGTGTTGAATTTAAACAAACAAATTAAGTTAAACATTATAAAATTTTATTTGTTTTTTTAAATTTAACACAAATAAATAGTTTGCAACAGTTTTGCATGCAACACTTTTTTCAGTGTAGTTTATCATTATTATTTAGTTTTTATACATTTGTTTTAAAATGAATTTATATGTATTTTTTATATTTTTATTAATTTTTAATTAGTTTATTAGTTTGTTTATTTTTATTTTGTATTTATTATTATTATTATTATTATTATTATTATTATTATTATTATTATTATTACTATTATTATTATTATTATTATTATTATTATTATTACTATTATTATTATTATTATTATTATTATTATTATTATTATTATTATTATTATTACTATTATTATTATTATTATTATTATTTTAATTCCAGCCAAAATAAAAGTAATAGAAGTTTCTTCAGAAGCAAATAATAGTATAAATAATATATAATAGGAAATACGGTAAAAGATGTCTTTGCTCTGTTAAAAACAATGAGCAAAATATTAAAACAAATTATTAAAACATTTTCATTTTGTCTTCACCTTTTTTGTTACGTCTCAGTTTTTGCTAAAGCAAGTAAGAAAACCAACCAATGGTGTAAGGAAAGTAATATTGTTTTTCCTCTTAAATAAATTCATTTTTAATTTTAATCATAAGCATCGCAATTTGTTTTAATTATTCAGAAAATAAAACTCCGTATCATTTTCTGTAAGTAAATCTATGTTGATTTAATAATTGGATATATTTGCACACAAAAACAAACACAATTCTTTGTGAGAAGTATTGATTTGCAGTGTGGTATAAAGGCTCAAATCAACAAAGCAAAAGAAAGGTGAATTGAGGATTTGACACCTGGAATGACGTGACTGTGGTGTATGCGAGGGTTGTGATGCCAGTAATCCCACCAAATAAATTAATTTCAGAAAACCAGAGCCAATTGTAAACAAGCAGTGATTATCATCTCAATGCAAATGTTTGTATTGTGATCGTGAAAACAGCAGCAGTGCAGTGATATTGGGCTGTTTTTCCAGGTCATGTGATCGTTGGCTTTGCCATGTATTATTTCACCTATGACCCCTGGATTGGGAAACTGCTCTACCTGGAAGATTTCTACGTCATGAAGGAGTATCGGGGTACGACTGTGAGCGTGTAGTTTCAGATGATCAGATTAATGAGACACTGTAATCTAACACTTTTCTTTCTACACTAATTAGGTTTCGGGATTGGGTCTGAAATCCTGAAGAAACTCAGTCAGGTAAGTTTAACCTTAACATCTGTTTTAGTGGACAATGAGAGAGCTGTTCCTCTGTTAATCAAAGTGCACTTCTTATGTATTTGTAAAAATAAATAAGTAAATAAAAAGGGGAAAGTGCACAAGTACATATGTAGAAAAATGCAAAAGCTATTTTTCTGTAATTTGGCAAATGTGCACATAATTGCAAAAAGTGCACTTGTGAAAACTTGTACATGCATTTAAGAGTGAAGAAGAGTGATTACAGTAAATGTGGAAAAAGTGCACAATTGAACTTCAGAGTTAAATGAAGTGCGCTCAATTGCTTAAAGTGCACAAGTGCACATAATTGTGAAAAAGTAGTGCATATAATTTTAAAAAAGCACACGTGCACATGATTTTATAAGGTTTACTTAATAATAACAACAAAAAGTGCATATGTGAAAAGCACACAAGTGCACTTAATGGTGAAAAAAGAAGTGCACTTACAGTAAATGTTAAAAAGGGCACATAATTGTTAAAAGTGCACAAGTGAATTTAATTGATAAAATGAAGTCCACTTAATTGTTAAAAGTGCACGTAATTGTGAAAAAGTAGTGCACGTAATTTTGAGAAGCACAAGTGCACATAATTATAAAGTTGACTTATTAATAACAAAAAGTTCATTTGTGAAAAGCACACAAGTGCACTAAATAGTGAAGAAGTGCACATAATAATTTAAAATAAAGCGCACTTAAATGTTAAAAGTACACAAGTGCACATAATTTTGAAAAACACAAGAAATCAGAATCAGAATCAGAAAGAGCTTTATTGCCAGGTATGTTCACACATACGAGGAATTTGTTTTGGTGACAGAGCTTCTACAGTGCAACAGGATTACAGAGACAGGGCAAAAAACAGATAATAAATATATTTTAAAAAATAGAAGTAAGTAGTGAGTGCAAATATACAGATTGACAAGTGTATGTACGTGTTTATTACTATATACAACATTATATGTGCAGCTGTTATGTGCAAATTGGCATGTAAAGTGTGTTGTTAAATAAGTGTATATGTGTATAAAAGTGTATAGCAAGTAGTGATGTTGGTTCCACAAGTGCACATAATTGTAAAAAGTGCACTTGTGAAAGGCGCACTTGCACTTAATAGTGAATAAGAGTGATTACAGTAAATGTGAAAAAGCGCACAAGTGTACTCAACAGTGAAAAAGTGCACATAATTGCAAAAAAAAAGTGAACTTTATATTTAAAATAAAGCACACTTAAATGTTAAAAGTGCACGAAATTGTAAAAAGCACACAAGTGCACTTAATAGTGAAAAAGAAGTGCATTTACAGTAAATGTGAAAAAGGGCTTATAATTGGGAAAAGTGCACAAGTGAATTTAATTGATAAAATTAAGTCCACTTAATTGTTAAAAGTGCACGTAATTGTGAAACAGTAGTGCACGCAATTTTGAGAAGCACAAGTGCACATAATTATAAAGTTGACTTAATAATAACAAAAAGTTCATTTGTGAAAAGCACACAAGTGCACTAAATAGTGAAGAAGTGCACATAATAATTTAAAATAAAGTGCACTTAAATGTTAAAAGTGCACATAGTTGTAAAAAAGTAGTGCACATAATTTTGAAAAACACAAGTGCACATAATTGTAAAAAGTGCACATAATAATAGCAAAAAGTGCACTTGTGAAAGACGCACTTAATAGTGAATAAGAGTGATTACAGTAAATGTGAAAAATTGCACAAGTGAACTTGATTGTTAAAAATGCACGTAATTATGAAAAAGTAGTGCATGTAATTTTGAAATGTACAGTGCACATAATGGTAAAGTTGACTTAATAATAACAAAAGGTTCATTTGTGAAAAGCACATATTGAAAAGCATAATTATTTAAAATAAAGTGCACTTAAATGTTAAAAGTGCACAAGTACACATAATTTTGAAAAACACAAGTGCACATAATAATAGCAAAAAGTGCACAAGTGAACTTAATAGTTAAAGTGAAGTCGCCCTAATTGTTAAAAATGCACATAATTGTGAAAAAGTAGTGCATGTAATTTTAAAATGTACAGTGCACATAATGGTAAAGTTGACTTAATAATTACAAAAAGTGCACTTTTAAAAAGCGCACAAGTGTACTTAACAGTGAAAAAGTGCACTTACTGTAAATAGGAAAAAGTGCACATAATTGCAAAAAAAACAAGTGAACTTTATATTTAAAATAAAGCGCACTTAAATGTTAAAAGTGCACGAAATTGTAGAGCACACGAGTGCACTTAATGGTGAAAAAGAAGTGCATTTACAATAAATGTGAAAAAGGGCACATAATTGTGCACAAGTGAATTTAATAGATAAAATGAAGTGCACGTAATTGTGAAAAGTGCACAAGTGCACGTAATTTTGAGAAGCACATGTACACATAGTTATAAAGTTGACTTAATAATAACAAAAAGTTCATTTGTGAAAAGCACACAAGTGCACTAAATAGTGAAGAAGTGCACATAATAATTTAAAATAAAGTGCACTTAAATGTTAAAAGTGCACAAGTGCACATAGTGGTAAAAAAAGTAGTGCACATAATTTTGAAAAACACAAGTGCACATAATTGTAAAAAGTGCACTTGTGAAAGGCGCACTCGCACTTAATAGTGAATAAGAGTGATTACAGTAAATGTGAAAAAGCGCACAAGTGTACTCAACAGTGAAAAAGTGCACTTACTGTAAATAGGAAAAAGTGCACATAATTGCGTAAAAAACAAGTGAACTTTATATTTAAAATAAAGCGCACTTAAATGTTAAAAGTGCACGAAATTGTAAAAAAGCACACAAGTGCACTTAATGGTCAAAAAAGAGGTGCACTTACAGTAAATGTGAAAAAGGGCACATAATTGTGAAAAGTGCACAAGTGAATTTAATAGTTAAAATGAAGTGCACTTAATTGTTAAAAGTGCACAATTGTGAAAAAGTAGTGCACTTAAATTTGAAAAGCACAAGTTTAATGTTTTACTGAAGAAAACCTACATCTTCATATGTGGGTGAACTGTCCCTTTAAGTCTTTTAATAAAAATTTCCCTTTAAGGGCTAAAGTGCAGCAGTGCACACCAGAGCTCAAAGTATAGAGCGCTAGTTAATCATTAGTGATCAGGTTAATGATCTAAGCTTTTACAGCCCTCTGATCTTCCTCCTGCTGCCAGTGCATGCTGATCATGTGTGCTTGTGTGCAGACGGCGGTGAGGACGCGCTGCAGTAGTATGCACTTCATAGTGGCTGAGTGGAACACCTCCTCCATTGAGTTCTACAAGCGGCGAGGAGCGTCTGACCTCTCACTGGAGGAGGGATGGAGACTCTTCAAGATCGACAAACAGAGTCTCCTCAAAATGACCAGTGAGGAGTGAAGCGCTCTGGAGGACCACCTGCTGTTCGCATATTATCCACTCTAAATAGTAATGTTCGAAAAATAGTTCATCTTTAAATTTAAAATTGTTGCTGCAACTTTTATTTCAGGATCTTTGATGTATTTGCAACTGGAACTGAATATTGAGTAGGGGGTGGGGTTTTATTTCAGGATCGTTGATGTATTTGCTACTGGAACTGAATATTGAGCAGGGGGCGGGGTTTTATTTCAGTATCTTTGATGTATTTGCAACCGGAACTGAATATTGAGTAGGGGGCGGGGTTTTATTTCAGGATCGTTAATGTATTTGCTACTGGAACTGAATATTGAGTAGGGGGCGGGGTTTTATTTCAGTATCTTTGATGTATTTGCATCTGAAACCGAATATTGAGTAGGGGGTGGGGTCTTATTTCAATATGATGATGTATGTTAAACTGAAACTTTATATTGAGTAGGGGGCAGGGTCTTATTTCAGTATGGTTATGTATTTGCAGCTGAAACTGAATATTGAGCAGGGGGCGGGGTTTATTTCAATATGATGATGTATTTTAAACTTAAACCAAATATTGAGTAGGAGGCGGGGCTTTATTTCAGTATGGTTATGTATTTGCAGCTGAAACTGAATATTGAGTAGGGGGCGGGGTTTATTTCAATATGATGATGTATGTTAAACTGAAACTTTATATTGAGTAGGGGGCAGGGTCTTATTTCAGTATGGTTATGTATTTGCAGCTGAAACTGAATATTGAGCAGGGGGCGGGGTTTATTTCAACATGATGATGTATTTTAAACTTAAACCAAATATTGAGTAGGAGGCGGGGCTTTATTTCAGTATGGTTATGTATTTGCAGCTGAAACTGAATATTGAGCAGGGGGCGGGGTTTTATTTCAGTGTGATAATGTATTTTAAACAAACAGAATATTGAGTAGGGGGCGGGGTTTTATTTCAATATGATGATGTATTTTAAACTTAAGCCAAATATTAAGTAGGAGGCGGGGCTTTATTTCAGTATGGTTATGTATTTGCAACTGGTACAGAATATTGAGTAGGGGGCGTGGTCTTATTTCAATATGATGATGTATTTAAAACTTAAGCCAAATATTAAGTAGGAGGCGGGGCTTTATTTCAGTATGGTTATGTATTTGCAGCTGAAACTGAATATTGACTAGGGGGTGGGGCTTTATTTCAGTATGATGATGTATTGTCAACTAAAACAGATGGGGGTCGGTGCAATAGCCTAGTGGTTAGCGCGCCGGCATATGGTGCAGTAGCACCTCAGGGAGACCCGAGTTCGAATCACTGCTTGAGGACAACTCTCTCTCCCACTTTGTCTTAACTTCCTGTCCTAATACTGTCCTATCTAATAAAGGACAAAAATAAATCAGAAATACATTTTTAAAAGTAGGAGGCGGGGCTTTATTTTTATTAATACTTGGACTAAAATCCTTAAACTAAGGGTTGAAGGAGTGTGGCTAAAAATATCACACCCAGTCTGTCAAAGGGACGTTAAAGTTGATAAAGGATTAACAAAATAATTTTATTTTAGTGGATTAACATGCAGGGTTTATTTGTTTACCTTAAGACTAATAATGTGTGCTAGCAAAATAAACATTGTAAAGTTTGATGTCATTTAAGCAACACCACGCTTCATTTTGATGCATTTTGCTTCCTAAATAGATCTTATATATATATAAAAAGCTATTTATATTGGAAAACAATCATAAATACTGAGCTAAAAGTAAGCATTTGGAGATGTGTAATTCTGTCAGAATGTGTTTTAGACAAGAAGACTGTAAATATATTCTTTATTTTTCTCTTTTGACTTGTAAATACATCATATTTACTTCTCTCTTCACGTTATCTTCCATGATATTGTAATAAGTGTGACAGATAGTGAATCAGAGCATGTTGTTATTCACTCTTCTGCTGTTGTTGGCGTGTGAAGTGGGCTTTCATTGCTCTCTGACAGATTCCTGAGACATTCTTAGGGTCTCGGCCAAACTGCAGTTACATGTAAAGACCTGTTCCTCACTGTTTTTCTGCTATTCTTCTGCTGTAATTAAACCCAGAGATGCTATATATTACACAATCATAGTGTGATGCTGTTTCTTTATTGTCAATGTTTCTGTTGTGCAGTCGCTTTGCATTCAATATAGCGGGGGAAATAAGGATTGAACATGTCATCATTTTTCTCTGAAAACATATTTCTAAAGGTGCTGTTGACTTGAAATTTTGAACAGGATGTTGGTAACAACCAAAGTATTTCATAAACGCAAAGAAAACAAATCTAATTAGTTTACAAATCAAGTTCTGTGTAATAAAATGAAATGACGCAGGGAAAAAGAATTGAACACATGAAGAAAGGGAGGTGTAGTTTGACAGTGAAAGCCCAGACAGCAGCTGAAATCTCTCAGTTGTTCTTTAGTAACCCTCTGCCCTTCCTCAGTGTAAATGAACATCAGCTGCTTCAGTCCAACATCTACATTAGCAGGAGGATGAAGATGAAACCAGGGTGGACATTTCAGCAAGACAATGATCCAAAACACAGCCAGGGAGACTCTCAAATGCTTTCAGAGAAAGAAAATCAAGCTGTAGAATGGCCCAACCAATCACCTGACTTAAATCCAATATAAAATACAAATTAAAGCTCAGATTGTATAGACGAGACCCACAGAACCATCAAGATATTTACACTCTGTTGAAGTCTCACACCTGAGCAATGCATGTGACTTCATTCTCCAAATGAGAGGCGTCTTTAAGCTGCCATCTCCAAAAAAGCCTTTTATATAAAGTATTAAATCTGTCAGCAGCTCCTTTAGAAATATTATTCCCAGGAAAAAAACATGACAATGTGTTGAATACGTATTTTCCCCGCTGTATATTCATTTTTAGCATTTTTCCGTTATTTTAACAAGCTGTTGAAAGATATTAGTCTTTCTAATATCTGAAGAAAACTATTAAGGTTAAGTATGTTTATGTGTAAAACAAAACAACAAAAAAGCAGCCAATGGGGTCATATAACTAACTCAAAGGGAAAACTATTATTTATCTGACTCCAAGTTTTCACCAGTATTTTTATTTATTTATTTTTAACTTCTTTTAACTTTATTTTCAACATTATTTTTACTTTTTTTGTTAAATAAAACAACTTAAAGTAGTCCTAAACTACCTCAGGTCTGATGTTCACCTATAATGTCATCAAAATATGTACATCTAATACATAATTTAGAGGTAATTGTCTATTTTCTTTGCTTTTTTTCACACATTATTCGAAAGTTTAATTTTTAAGTGGGCGTGGCCTATTTTTGATTCCGAACTAAACACCTACTGCTCTGATTGGCAGACAGTTTTGCATATAAACAAAGATAAACAGAAAACTGTAGAAGTGTGTGTTGATCTTCTGTGGAGGCGGAGCTTATCCTCCCTATGACATCATAGAGTCGAACATTCCTGAACCTGTTGTTTTAGTCAGACTGCCTTCAATGTATGCTGATTTTAGAGAAACCGCAAAGTTTTGAGTTCTGAAATTTGCAGGATGTTTTCATGGTGCTGTGAGCTCTCATATTGCAAAACATTAAAGCAATTTGGATTTCTCAGATCATGACCCCTTTAATGTCCGATGTAAATTTGATTCTAAATTAAATGCATCTTGATTTAACACTTTTGAGGACAGGGGTGAAAAATTCAGTTCAATTCACCTTTATTTGTATAGCGCTTATACAATGTAGATTGTGTCAAAGCAGCTTCACATAAAAGGTCACAGTAAATAGGAACAGTGTAGTTCAGTTTGTAGTGTTTAAGTTCAGTTCAGTTGAGCTCAGTTCAGTGTGGTTTAATAATCACTACTGAGAGTCCAAAGACTGAAGAGCAAATCCAATGATACGCAGCTCTACAGATCCCGAACCATGCAAGCTAGTGGCGACAGCGGAGAGGAAAAAAAACTTCACCTGTGTGGAAACCGGCTAAGTGGTGCACTGAGTGTATGCTTTACTAAACAGATAGGTCTTTAATCTAGTTTTGAATTGGGAGAGTGTGTCTGAGCCTCGGACGTTATCAGGAAGGCTATTCCAGAGTTTAGGAGCCATAAATGAGAAGGCTCGACCTCCTTTACTCGACTTTGCTATTCTAGGTACTACCAGAAGCCCTGAGTTTTGAGACCTTAAAGAGCGAGTTGGATTGTAGCAAGACAGAAGATTGGTTAGATAAACAGGAGCTAGATTATTTAAAGCTTTATATGTAAGAAGCAATATTTTAAATTCAATACGAAACTTAACAGGCAGCCAGTGTAAGGAGGATAAAATTGGGGTGATGTGATCAAATTTTCTAGACCTGGTAAGAACTCTGGCAGCTGCATTTTGTACTAGCTGAAGTTTATTAATAGAGGATGCTGGGCAGCCAGCAAACAGAGCATTACAGTAGTCCAGCCTAGAAGTCATAAAAGCTTGGACTAGCTTTTCTGCATCTGAGATGGATAGCATACTTCGTAACTTCGCAATATTTCTCAGATGAAAGAAAGCAGTTTTTGTGACATGGGATATATGATTTTTAAATGTTAAATTGCTGTCTAATATGACACCCAGATCTTTTATGGTATAGCTAACGCTAACTTTGTATCCCTCTAATTGTAGGTCGAGTTGTGAGATCTGCTGTGTACAGGATTTAGGCCCAATAAGTAATACTTCTGTTTTGTCTGAGTTTAAGAGAAGATAATTGTTGGTCATCCAGTCTTTAACATCTTTAATACACTCAGTTAGCTTGGACAGTTTAGAGGTCTCATCAGGTTTAGTTGAAATATATAATTGAGTATCATCTGCATAGCAGTGAAAGCTGATCCCATGTCTTCTAATAATGTCTCCCAGGGGTAGCATGTATATTGTAAACAGCAAAGGGCCTAAAACTGATCCTTGAGGCACCCCGTATTTTACTTGGCTGATTTGTAAAGGCTGTCCATTAATATTCACAAACTGGTAACGGTCAGCTAAGTATGACTTAAACCATTGTAGGGCCTGTCCCTGGACACCTGTAGACTTTAAGCGATTAATGAGGATACCGTGGTCAATGGTGTCAAATGCCGCACTACGATCGAGTAAAACTAATAGCGAGAACCACATATGATAATTAAACTTGATTACGATATAATTTGTATTCAGTCCTAAAAGTCCAAACTTGTAATAACCCACAGTAACATTTCATTTTTTAAATTAGTGTTTTATTGTTCCCTATAGAGAATGGGAATCTACTTCAAGGCAGACAAACCACCTGTATAAACACCCTCCTCTCCATATGCACCGCACACTTTACGTAAACTCCATCTTAAAAGGACTCAATGTTTACTAGTGAATGTACCACAGATCATGTTGCACTGCTTCTTTTCTTCAACCTTAAATACCTCTTTAACACTCACTTTAAGTCAAGTTTTATTGCCTGGCCCCTGAGTATATTTCTGAGCTAATTAATTTACACCAACCTGTGAGATATTTTCGCTTTAAGGACCGTCTCTATCTGCAAGTTCCACGATCACGCTTAAAATATCGAGGTGATAGAGCTTTCTCAGTAGCAGCTCCAAGACTCTGGAACGATCTTCCACTCTCCTTAAGAACAGCTCCAACTTTTGAGTCTGTTCAGAGGTCACTGAAAACACACTTATTTTCTTTAACTTTTAATCATGTGATGTGAGTTTATGTATTTTAGTTCTTGTGTATATTTGCATGCGTTTGATGTGTTTTTTGTACAGCACTTTGGTACCCATTGTGGTTTGTTGAAAGTGCTATAGAAATAAATTGAGTTGAGTTGAGTCATTCCGCTACATGTGTGGACAAAGTGAAATTAAATGTTGTGTCTTGCAGGACAAATATGAACACAACATAGGACGTGACAGCTATTTAAAACCTCTACATAACCTAGAGTTCGAGTCCCGGCAGGGTCAGTTAGCATTTCTGTGTGGAGTTTGCATGTTCTCCCCGTGTTGGCGTTGGTTTCCTCCGGGTGCTCCAGTTTCCTCCACAGTCCAAACACATGCACTATAGGGGAATTTGGAAGGCTAAATTGTCTGTAGTGTATGTGTGTGAATGAGAGTGTATGGGTGTTTCCCAGTGATGGGTTGCAGCTGGAAGGGCATCAGCTGCATAAAACATGTAATGGTAAGTTGGCGATTCATTCCGCTGTGGCGACCCCAGATTTATAAAGGGACTAAGCCGAAAAGAAAATGAATGAATGAATGAATGAATGAACATAACAGAGTGGTGGTCTAAATATACACACAGTATACATTAAATAGTTAACTATACACATAACCTTAGACTAACTATACAAGTACTTTTACATCAAACAGAACAATATTGTGCAAGTTAATGTAGTAAAGCCATTGAAAATTGGAATTAAGTTGACCTAACTGCTATAATACAGTTCATTTATTTAAAAAATTAAGCCAACGCTATTTAAAGTGCATTTATATCAGAAAATAAGCCATAAACACTAGATAAGAACTCAGTGAAAACAAATCTGTGAGAAAAAAATAAAAACAATGGCTTCTAATACGTCTGCACAACTGCTTCCTCTATTGAAATCTTTTCATCAGGTCTGTACGTTATTTTTATAGATATGCAGTCAAATGCATGAGCTTTTGTTGCGTGGAGCTGCTGGAAATGACTCTGAATCCTGGATGCCGTCAGAGGAAATCTCCAGTATGTCTGGATTCCTGCTGAGAGCGGATGGGAACGAGTCAACGCTGATTATTTTCAGCACATTCACACATGCAGTCCTCACCAGCTCAAACTGCAGCCGGAAAACACTTATATACAGTTGGTCACAGTTATTCGCCCTCCTGTGAATTTATTTTCCCAAATGATGTTTAACAGAGCAAGGAAATTTTCATAGTATTTCCTATAATATTTTTTCTTCTGGAGAAAGTCTTATTTGTTTCATTTTGGCTAGAATAAAAGCAGTGTTTAATTTTTAAAAACCATTTTAAGGTCAAAATTATTAGCCCCCTTAAGTGATATTACAGAACAAACCACTGTTATACAATGACTTGCCTAATTACCCTAACCTTAACCTAATTAACCTAAATAAGGCTTTAAATGTCACTTTAAGCTGTATAGAAGTGTCTTAAATAAATTCTAGTCAAATATTATTTACTGTCATCATAGCAAAGATAAAATAAATCATAGAAATAAGTTATTAAAACTAATAATTAAAACTAAACTAATGAACATAATTCAGTAAGTGTTCACAGATAAATAATACTCTACCTATCAACAGTATCTCCATTATGAGTTATATTTCTATAGTGTAACCCTGCCGGTCCTACACCACCCAACCTGCTCCGAGCTGGTATGGAACCGGCGACCTTCAGAATGGGAGTTGGTTGCTCTAACAAGGAGGCTAAAGACCATGGCCTCTAACGTTTGTCACTAGAGCACCTTTACCTTAACCGTATGTTTACACCGAAAGCGGCGAGAGCGTCAAAGTAACCGGAAGTCATTCATTTTCAATGTGAGACGGCGGCAATATGCGTATCTTCGCCGGTGTGAGCGTCGAGGAGAGTTGAAATCAAGTCAACTTTATGTTAATGAGCTATGACGCGGTTCGGCGGCAACCAATCAGAAAGAAGAAGTCCACCGCTTGAGAGGAGTTCAGAGAACACAGACCTGTGAACTTTGGTTCCGATCACAGTTGTTCCCAAGGGTTTCATTATTACGGTCGTCGGATTTTCAATTATTTACAATGTTTTCTTACAGGAACATGCCTTAAATAATTTACTGATGTGCTTTAATGTTGTATATATTTATCTTTAAGACAGCGGGAATCTCATGCGACAGTACAAAACAGCATTGCTGCCTCAGGATATTTCAGACATATGGACACACTGGATAATTAAGTGGAGCCAAGCCACCCCACATGCAACTTGATCTTCCATTGTTAAATGAAGTGCTCAACATTTTCACGCTAGAAAGCGTGTTTTATGCAGGAATGTAACTGAAATGCTGCAACGGCCCCTTTAAATACAAGATCAATGTGGTGAATTTTGACGCTCTCGCTGCCGGAGCTAAAGGGAGACAGCGTTGTCGCCAGGGCAGCCAGAGTGACCTTAGACGCTCTCACCGCTTTCAGTCAGAGATCAGAGGAGTGAGGTTTACCTGCACAGCACTTACTAGCTGGCCTCCGTTACACTAGCACGTCTTTAAACATGTTTATTGAGTCAAAGTCACATAATTATAATAAATGACAGTGTTTTACCAGTTGTGCTGAGAAGAAAATATACATTTCATTTATTTTAACGTAATATACTAAAATAATTGTGACGTGTGTTTTTGTTCATGCCTTTAATTACTTTAACTTAATATACTAAAATAATTGTCCCGTGTGTTTTTATTCATGCCTTTTATTTTGTAGTTTCATCTTGTGCTTCCTGCTTTCTGCCATGTCTTCCATTAGTCCTGTCTCATTTCTCATTGGTTGTTTCATGTCATGTGATCCCCTTAGTTTAGTATATAAAGCCCTCATGTTTGTTGTTGGTATAACTCTGCTATCGGTGAGTTTGTTCTTCGGTTCACACTGTGTTCTGTTGGTTTACATTTCCAATGGCATGTTTTTGTATTTGTTGATCACTTTATTTAAACTGTACTTTGGTTTCTTGTTAATTGCCTTCATTGGATTAATCTGTCACAATAAACTACGCTGTAAAACAAATTAGCTCCACACTATTCCTCCATTTGGTCTCAACACAAACCGATTAACTTAACTTGACTGCTTTTACCAATCTAAGTGGAAAGCATAGATTGTGAAGCATAAAAACTGCATCATATGTTTGCAGATATTTCAGAAACATGCTCAGTGAACATTCTTGTTGATCTGAAAAACAGTGCCCCCCCCCCCCCAAGAAATGTAAGAATTTATGTGGTTTCAGCTCATTTTAAATATGTAGTTTCTTCAAAAAGGTAATGAATTGCACACATCAAGTAATTGCTTCGTATTTTTCTTTTTACATTCTTCAGGTGAATTACGTGTGTAGAGTTGCTGAAGTTTGCCCTGCGCGCTGGAGGTTTAGTAAAGAAACTTCTTTGGTGCGTCAATCTTGTCAATGCTATTATTCAAAAAGGTAATGATTCGCACTCATCAAGTAATTGCTTCGTGCTGTTTTTATTTTATTATTTATTCATTTATTTATTTATTTTATTTATTTATTTCTACATTCTTCAGGTGATTTTTAGTAGTTTAAACTAAATTTAGTGATTTAGTAGATAAGAAGTTTAAACCTAATGGGAAATGATTTGGAGTGTACTGAAATGTAAATTAGACATGTTATACTGTGGCTGATAGAGCGTAGCGTGCTGCAATTTAAGAAAACACATGCAATTACAAAAAAACACCAGCAAATTAAGAAGTGATCTTCATTGATTTGACAGCACACGCGTTGCGAATCCTCACAACACACATTAAAAAAAAACACGCTTCATTTTCTCACTGTTACACCTGGCTCAAAGATGAAATGTGAAGAGAGACGACACGGCGAAATGAAGTTTTATATATATATATATATATATATATATATATATATATATATATATATATATATATATATATATATATATATATATATATATATATATATATATATATATATATATATATATATATATATATATATATATATATATATATATATATATATATATATTCAAACACAATTGAAAATAATCAGAACATCAGTATCAGTAGGTTCAATCAGTGTGAAAGGCAAATGAATGGATGCAAAAAAAAACATAAGGCCACGAATTGGAGCGCTGCTCTGGATAACTGCCCAAAAATAAAGGATCAGGGTTACCAACAAACTCTCGCAATGTGCTTTAATTACATAAGAGCAATGAAGATCATCAGGTGTGCCGAAGCAACCTACAACAGATAAAAAGATACAAAACGCACAAACCAAAACAACGCAGTCCTACCACAAACACATGAAGGAAACGCCTGCATGTTCTCACAACACATGCAAGTAGCAAGAAACAACATAAATGTTTTAAGAGGACCCAAAAACATGACGGACCCGGCTATTTAGGTTATGATTATTGAAGCTAATAATATACAAAAGACATGGGAATGGTGTAATCAAGATGATCAAATAAGCAAAGAAACTCACCTGTCAAAGATCACCTAAAACAATACTGGCACCAATCACAGCACAGTAAACAAATCTCAGACAATTCCGTCACGTTTTAGAGTCCCTTGAAACATTTCTGTTGTGTTTCCTGCTATTATACACGTGTTGTGAGAAAATGCAGCACATCTTCTGGATCTGGTGCCATTGTGAGAATTTAGCATACAAATTAAAAGTCCCTGTGCATAAATCCCATTCTGTTGTGTTGGGGAAAGTTTTGAAAGTGATGCATTAAAATATTAAGTTACTCCCCCAAAAAAGTTACCTAGTTACTTTTCGCGGTAAGTAATGCGTTACATTACTTTTGAGTTACTTTTTCTTACCTGGCTGAGGCTTGATCTCTTTCAGAACTTGTTTCTTTGTTTCTTCTTTTTTTATTAAATAGAGGAGCTTTGCATTTAACAATGCAATGTATAACCTACATCTACATTTACCATTAAAAAAAAATAAATAAAGGCATTCAAATTACCAATGAGGACTGGGAAAAGTCTGTCAAGGTCATAAACACGTTCTATTAACTCCAGACATCAACTAATCCAATATAAAGTAGTACATCGGCTTCATTATTCTAGGGTTAAACTTAATAAATTCTACCCCTCCATTTCCTCTAAATGTAACAAATGTGAATCTGTGGAGGACTCTTTAAGACATCTTTTTTGGTCATGCACAAAACTTTTTGAGTTTTGGAGGGAAATTTTCAACTTCTACTCTGAGGCTTATTCTTGTGACCTCGCCCCTGATCCAGCAATCGCTGTTTTTGGTTGGTCTGACTCACTTTGTGGGTTTAGTCATCAAATTAAAAAAGCTGTTCAATATAGAATGGTGTTAGCTAAAGAAAATTAATCTTTATTTATAGAAAAAGCCATCAAAACCACTTTTTAAATCCTGGCTTTTAGAGCTCTCTACCACTTTACATTTAGAGAGACTCAGACACAATCTTTCTGATAACATTGCCGGCTTTGAAGCCACCTGGAAACCCTTTTTTTAATTATTTATCAAATGCCCAGGATAACAGTTTAAAGGTATAACCCTGTTATCATCTGCAAGACCACCATATTGCCTGCGCCCACTGGCCTAGATATAAATGTGTGACATTGTTGACCCATGTATAATATTGGAGGAACTGGTGTTATAATGGTTTAAAATCTTTTTTTTTATTATTGTATTCAATTTTACATTTTTGACTTGGGCTCACAGGTGGAGCTGCACGAGGAGACCCACTGAGCCCAGAGGTGGAGCTGCACCAGGAGACCCACTGAGCCTAGAGGTGGAGCTGCGCCTAAAACAATTGGGTAACACTTTATTTTGATAGTCCCTATTGCACATTTTGTTGACTAAAAGTTGCATTACTGTCTTTTTATTTATTTTTTTCCCCGTTGCTTCTGTTTTGTCTTTATAATCGTTGTTGCTTTCTGTATCACTCTGTGTTGTTATAAGAAAATAAAAATATAATATTAAAAAAAAAAAAAAAAGATAATAATGATGTCGGCACCAGTGGTGTAGTGGTTAGTGCATCGACACGTGTACTCCAGTGCTCACGGTGACCCGAGTTCAATTCCCGCCTAGTGGTCTTTTGCCGATCCTTCCACTCTCTCTGCTCCCCACGCTTTCCTGTCAACACTCTCTACTGTCCTGTCTATTAAAGGTGAAAACCCCAAAAAATAATTATAAAAAAAGCATAATAATTTAGGATAATGCTATGTTTTGAGAACTTCCTGATGACATGCCGTATACTGTATATAGACCATTTCAATATGGTCATGTCACTGACCTATAAACATTTCCTGCTTGTTATCAAACTATTTAATAACTGTAACAAGAGGCAACTCATTCATAACTTCATCTAAAACAGCTCTAGTAACATTATTTATCAATATGTGACTCTTTTTGGATTCTTGAAAGCTTTAGAAATTGGAAATGTCAAACAGGAAATACGTTGGGACCACTGTTTTTGTTTACATCCCTTAAAATGGTCTGTAGAATAATGAAAGTCTGAAGCAATATCTTTGCTGCCTTTGTACTTCTTGTCTTATTAGTTGTGTAAAATCACTGTCCACTGAGGCTATAATCCCGTTTCCTTTTCTTGGATGTGTTCAAAATAATGAGAATCCTTCCATCGCAGAAATGTAAGGCTGTGGCCTGCCATCTTGGTTTCTGTCTGAGCTCATTCTCTCATTGAGTGTGTGATTCAAAGCAACTATTCATTCATTTTCTTTTCGGCTTAGTCCCTTTATTAATCAGGGGTCACCACAGTGGAATGAACCGCCAACTTATCCAGCATATGTTTTACACAGCGGATGACCTTCCAGCTGCAACCCATCACTGGGAAACATCCATACACTCTACGAACAATTTAGCTTACCCAATTTAGCTGACCCAATTCACTTATGGCGCATGTCTTTGAACTTGTGGGGGTAACCGGAGCACCTGGAGGACACCCATGCCAACATGGGGAGAACATGCAAACTCCACACAGAAATGCCAGTTGGCATTTAGCTTACCCAATGTACCCAGCCAGGGCTCGAACCAGCGACCTTCTTGCTGTGAGGCGACAACGCTACCCACTGCGCCTACCGTGACGCCCTCATTTTAGTTCAGCAATTTATATTTTAAAAGCTAATTAATTAAACTAAAAAGTAACCTACATTACTTTTTTTAAAAGTAACTCCGATATTATTACTTAATTTTGAAAAGTAATGCGTTACTTTAGTTGTTTCTTAGTAAAGTAATATTATTAGGTAACTTGCGTTACCCCAACACTGTATTTAGTTGTGACATTGAAGGTTCACATGAACTGAAAGCTGCGAATATTAAATGAGTGGGCGTGGCTTGTTTTTTCTACTGCGAGCTGATTGGATGCAGAAAAGTAGGCATGTCATTCAGAAAAGATGGGGAAAAGGGTTTGGGGAGAGTTATTACAACCTAACAGACGACTCCTGCTCACCATTTCTGTTTAGTGTCATAGTGACTGACAGCTGGAGGGGCGTGGCTAAGTATGTTAGCCACTTACAAAACCTCAGAGAGACCCAGGGCTCTATTTTAAAGATCCAGGCGCAAAGTCTAAAGGTCATGGCACAAAAGCAGTAAGGGCGAGTCTGAATCTAGTTTTCTATTTTAAGGATGGAGAAATTCGCTCTGCGCTGCGGCCCTTAATCGAACAGGCTTATTCTCTTAATGAGTTCTGGCTGTGTTTTGAGAATAAACCAATCAGAGTCTCATCTCCCATTCCCTTTAAGAGTCAGTTGCGTCATTTCATGGTGCATTTGCTATTTACATGGCGGACTTTGTAAGTGTAAAAACTGAACGCTTCTAGTGAGAAAACAGTTAAACAGAGCATCTGCAGCGCGAGGATAATGATCGAGCCTCCTCCATTCAGCCTCCTTTCTCTTCATCACTTTCCTGGAAACGCTGTTGTATGCACAGACATCCATTAGCCTACATATTTAATTTAGTTTAAGCTCAAAGATTTGTGTCAAAACTATTTCTAAATTCAGTTCTAATCTCCAGCAAAGGAATAAATGAACAATAATAATGAAGTGTGGTCAGAAAAAAACTGAGTTATATCCAAACACACGTCCTGTTCTGATGCCCCATATGGTCCAAAACCTGACAGATGAACAAATCTAAACTTGTTTTTAATAAAACAAATATAAATATGCAGATAATAAATAATACTGACAATAATAATGACATTATACAAAAGCAAATTGTCATGAATAAACTAAAAATGTGTCCCGAGGTGAAGGCATGGAGGTGGTTTTTATATTCATGTAGAATATAATAATAATAATGTTTGTAATATTTTAATAATTTAATTCTTTTTCATTTGTAAAGATATTTGCGTATTGCTGTAGATCCTGTGTGTTTTAAGCAATGTGTAAGCGAGGCGCACAACTAACGCGCCCTGCAACCTGAAAGCAAGTCTAAAGTCCAGCGCAAGGCCTATTCAGTTCCTCAAAATAGCCTTAACACACCTCTTTTCTAGACTGAAACACAAAGAGGCGCAAATGGATTTGCTATTTAAACAACATGGCGGAAAACTGGGAAATTAGGGTTGCGCTGGTCTGGAAATAGCAACACATCGTGGAAACACGTCTTGCGCCTTATTGCGCCGGGTGTATGAAAGGGCCCAAAATCTGAGGATTTAACTGAAAACAAACAGGACGAGCATTTACAGATTTCAGGTTTAGATTACAAGGGCGAACATTTAATTTGTTCTTAATGATATGCACAGATGAATTGTTCACCACAAAACTAGCAGTGTGAGCTAACAAAATCAATATGGTTTTGATTTCATCTGGACTTTATACAGTCTAGTACAGTGTTTCCCAACCCTGTTCCTGGAAGCACACCAACAGCTCATGTTTTGGATGTCTCCCTCATCTGACCCATTAACTTCAGGTTTTGGAGTCTCTTCTAATGCAGAGTTTCCCAACCCTGTTCCTGAAGGCACGCCAACAGTACACATTTTCATCCTCTCCCTTATCAAACACACCTGAAACAACTCATCAGAACATTAGAAGAGACTCCAACACCTGAAGTTAATGGGTCAGATGAGGGAGACATCCAAAACATGAACTGTTGGTGTGCCTCCAGGAACAGGGTTGGGAAACACTGGTCTTGCACATTATAGTCAAACTAAACAAGAAAACCGCACTATACTGTGTATACTAAAGCTTATTCATTGACTGAGTCTCCTGAGTGTTGTGGCTGTAAAGACACTGTTCTATGTCTTACGTGTGTCTAAATCAGGCGTGACCAACCCTGCTCCTGGAGATCGACCTTCCTGCAGATTTCAGTCGCAACCCATATGTATGTTTAAATGTAGGCTTATAAGCATCACATATTACACCTGCCTGTAATTATCAATACTGTTCAGGTCCTAATTAATTGGTTCAGGTGTGTTTGATCAGGGTTGGAGCTGAACTTTGCAGGAAGGTCGATCTCCAGGAACAGGGTTGAGCACCACAGCTCTAAATAATATAAAGAAAGCCAAACAGCATCTGTGAGACAGAAACCAGTGGAAGTTTTGAGAAGAAACGCTGATATAAATAGCATCCAGCCCTGCACAGACTGTTCACTGTTGTCTAAACATGAATGATAAATGTGGAAATATGATTTGAATACATCCTGTTTTCACTCAGCCGAGGTCTTTGATATCAGCAGCATGAGCGCTATATAACCTGCAGCTCTGCTCCTGTCAATGCGGCAGTGTTTTGATCTCTACTTTCCATTGCGTTGTTCTGTGAATGGTAGAAACGTGTGTTAGCACATTAGTGTGTGAGTGTGTGTGTGAAATGGGGCGGGTTTAGTGATTTAAGCAATTCCAGCCATGGG
>NW_026613741.1:35767-46741 GCF_903798145.1 Danio aesculapii | reverse complement strand
ACCGAACGGTGAGAAACTATGGTTGCTAACAGCTAATGAAGCCAACAACTACATTCGGAACTTAGACGCATAGTAGTTTACTTCTTTGCTTTGGACTATGATATGATATAAACACATCTCTAGTTATAAACTGCTTGGAGCATTTTTAAAAATAGGCAGTCTTTTCATAACCTCAGACGTCTCTTCAACATTCTTTACACTAGCCCACATAAAAAGACTCCAGAGTTAATTATATACATGGACGCTGAAAAGGCTTTTGACAGAGTTGAGTAGGATATTTTTTTATTTTATACTCTTAAAAATTTGGAATAGATGATTATTTTATATCTTGGATAAAGCTTTTGTATACTTACCCCTTTAGCCTGCGTACGCACAAACAATTACAATTTAAAATACTTCCCTCTTGGGAGAGGAACAAGGCAAGGATGCCCACTCTCACCTCCCTTGTTCGCTCTGGCTATCGAACCTCTAGCCATTGCCCTCAGAGGCAGTTCAATGTTGGGCATCACTGTGGGGGTTGACCATAAAGTATCCTGTATGCAGACGGACCTTCTGGTGTTCATTGCTGACCCGGGTAAAATTTCAAGCTAAATTAAATCTGACTAAAAGTGAAGCAATGCCTATTAATAATGCTGCCTCTGAATGTCCTTTATCCTCCTTACCATTTAAGGCCAATTTACAAAGCTTTAAATACTTAGGTGTACAGGTGACAATTTAAAGCGCTGTTTGACCAAGATTTTCGCCACTGGTCTCTTCTCTCTTGTCAATAGCAGGCAGAATCAACTGTGTGAAGATGAAACATACTCCCTAAATTCCTATACCTTTTTCAATGTATTCCAATTTTTATCCCAAAATCTTTCTTTGCTACATTAGATAGTTCTATCTTTCAATTCTTGTGGAATGTTAAAACCTTGAAGATTCGGAAGGACATCCTACAGAAATCTCCCCAGACCATCAAAGAAAGCAACTAAGAAAAGCAATAAAAAGCAATCCCACCCCCCTCCCTTGGCCTCCAGCTCCACATTCCAACGAAAACTCCAGCCCTACTCTTTCAGCCATCCCTTCCACTCTCAACCCTCCTCAATTCTCTCTCCCTTCCAACCGCCCTCACTCTTCAACCCAGCTTATTTCTACCCAGTCTTTCTCTACAAGTCTTAATGCTCTTCCTCTCCCTCATTTCTCCTCTTCCAGTATGCCCACCTTTTTCTTCTCTACATCCCTTCACCAAGCACCCACCTCCATTACTAATCCTCCCTAACAGTCTACCCTACCTACTCACATTTCATCTACAAGGCACCCTTTCACCCTAACCACAGCCACGCCCCTTCCCATTCCGCATATTGCTTTAGTCCTGTAACCACCCCTGATCTCCAATGCTTTCATGAACCTCATCCTATCAGGTGCTGACATCGACCTTTGTACATTCCTTTTACCCATAGCACCTCCCTCAACAGAACGACAAGTGGATTGCGGCGAATTCACTATTACACTTCGATTACCTGCTAGAAGGCCTTAACGTAGCATTCGCACGTTATACTACTGGGAGGCCATGGATACTGATCTTCACAACAGTTTTCTTAGGATACCGTAATCTTTCCTGCGCGGTCTGCCATTCAAATCTGCACACGACCACTTCCTGTCCCTTCATAATCCCCTCCTCCGACAAGCAAGATGCTTTCGCCACCCCTGCAAATTTCTCCATATCTGCAGTTACTTTTTAAATTTCTGGGTAAAAAACAAAACTCTTTCATATTTTCTTAGAGAAAGCCTAGCAACACATTAGCAACCACCTAGCAACATTTTAGCAACCAACTAACAACACCTTAGCTACGGCCTAGCAACAGCTTAGCAACCACCTAGCAACACCTTAGCAGCCACCTTGCAACACCTTAGCAACCAACTAGCAACTCCTTAGGAACCACCTAGCAACAGGTTAGCAACTGCTTGGCAACACCTTAGCAACCGTCTAGCAATACCTAAGCAACCAACTAGCAACACCTTAGCTACCAACTAGCAACACCTTAGCAACGGCCTAGCAACAACTTAGCAGAGATGTATAAAGTACTAGATACCCAGACTTAAGTAAAAGTACAGGCACTCTGTCAAAAAGTGATTTGAGTAGAAGTTGAAGTGCTCTTTAAGCACCATACTTAAGTGGAAGTACTAAAGTATTCAACATTTTTTGTACTCAAGTATTGCAAGTAGTTTATTTCAAAATGTACTACTCAAGTACTGAAAGTAAAAGTACAAGTATTGTGTAATGTAGTTATTAAGAATGCAGTCAAAGACGTCATATTGTTTTGTTTATTTTAAATATCCTTTTTTGGGGTACGTGATTTAAGCAGAACGAAAAGAAACATGGCTTACAATACAGTTTTTCTCTCGCGCTTGAACCACAGATCTGAAAGATTATAACAGCTTTAACACACACCTTTCAAAGTTGTCACAAAAACACTCTGTAATCCACTCAAAACGCTACTGAAACCCATTTACCGGTTGTAAACGCTGTAAACGGAAGTACTAAACATTCTACCGGAAGACGCAGGTTGCTATGGCGCCCTCCATGCAGCAGCCAAGAAAAAGGTCTATAATTGTAACGAGTAGGGGTGTGAATTTACACTGGTCTCACGGTTTGGTTCGGTTACGATTATCATGCCATCGATTCAGTTCAATTCTATATCTAAGCATTGACGATGATTTCCACACATAATTAGATTTTTTCTTCACAACACAAGAATTTTTTTTTATTAAAATCTATTAATGTATTAATAATTCTATATTATCCCTTTAACTGCCTGCTCGACCAAATGGTTGGCATATTTTGACTATATCTTATTGAGAGGAGTACCTAACTTAACTAAACCTGATTGATCCATCTCTACCACTTGGTTGAAGTATGTTATGCCAAAAAATCCACTAGTTGTCACCAACTCAATCAAAAGCACTCGTCACAACATTGGTTCTACATTGAAATCAAAAACAAGGAAATCAGTCCTGACATCATGTGAACTGTTTTTGGTAAAAAATTGCAAGGTAAGCATATTTTTTTGACATATTACCCTCTAAGAGCTCTAACTCTACAAAGTTATGTTACTTGGTGCCATGAAAAATATTCAGTGTGTTTGTATTAATGTTTCAAAAACATGCTCGACCAAATGGTTGATTTGTCACTTTATGGTAAAAGTAGAAAAGCAAAACTAATGATTTCATATCCTGCATTTCTGCAGTCTGAATGGACTGTTTGCTGAGAAATATCAACTTTTGATCATTCACAGAATAAATATGACACAGCTTGTTATTTATTCATGATTATAGATAATTTCTTAAGTATATATATTTTTCGACACTTTTAGGATATTTTTAGAGTAAATATAATGGATTTTTAGAACTTATGTGTGGAAATCACAACTTTCAAAGATGATTACCTCTTAAATAGCAAATACTTGTGTATCAGCATTAGCACTATTGTAAGAACTTGATATTTGATTGTTTGTTTTTTGTAGATTATATGATGGATGTCAATAGTTTCTATAGTACACGAATTCACATCGTCAGGCCCTTTTACCAAAAAATGAGATATGAGATAATTTAGCATGTTCACTCACATGCATACTCTCTCTCCCCCCACTCTCACACAGTTCTCTCTATCTCTCTCACACACACACAACAGACAATTTAGCCTACCTAATTCACCTGTACCACATGTCTTTGGGGGAAACCAAAGCACCCGGAGAAAACCCACACAAACGCAGGGAGAACATGCAAGCTCCACACAGAAACACCAACTGACCAAGCCATGGCTCAAACCAGCAACCCAGCAAACTTCTTGCCGTGAGGTGACAGCACTACCTACTGTGCCACTGCGTCCCCTGTTTCATCAGCATTTAATTTAATATATTTATAATGTGATATATAATGTTTACTGAATTGTTTATTATATTGTAATTTTACATGTTTATATTATAATTATTATACTTTAAGAAAAATCACAGGTCTTCAAAAAAATATTTAATACTATAGTGGTCTAAAAAATAATTATTGACAGAATCAAAAATATCCTGTAGACAATACTCCTACTTTTGTCTACTTTTGTTTTGTCTGATTTTGTCTACTTTTGTTTTGTCTCGTTTTGTTTAGTTTTGTCTGATTTTGTCTAGTTTTGTTTAGTTTTGTTTAGTTTTGTCTAGTTTTGTTTGTCTGATTTTGTCTACTTTTGTCTAGTTTTGTTTTGTCTGATTTTGTCTATTTTTGTTTAGTTTTGTCTGATTTTGTATATTTTTGTCTTGTTTTGTTTGATTTTGTCTACTTTTGTCTAGTTTTGTTTTGTCTAGTTTTGTTTGTCTGATTTTGTCTACTTTTGTCTGGTTTTGTTTTGTCAGATTTTGTCTACTTTTGTTTTGTCTGATTTTGTCTACTTTTGTCTAGTTTTGTTTTGTCTGATTTTGTCTATTTTTGTCTAGTTTTGTTTTGTCTGATTTTATTTACCTTTGTCTAGTTTTGTTTAGTTTTGTCTCGTTTGTTTAGTTTTGTCTGATTTTGTCTAGTTTTGTTTTGTCTAGGTTTGTTTAGTTATGTCTATATTTGTTTAGTTTTGTCTAGTTTTGTCCGATTTTGTCTAGTTTTGTTTAGTTTTTTCTAATGTCTTTTTGTCTGATTTTGTCTACTTTTGTCTAGTTTTGTCTGACTTTGTCTACATTTGTCTGATTTTGTCTACTTTTGTCTAGATTTGTTTGTCTGATTTTGTCTACTTTTGTCTAGTTTTGTTTTGTCAGATTTGTCTAGTTTTGTTTTGTCTGATTTTGTCTAGATGCATTTTGTCTGATTTTGTCTACTTTTGTCTTGTTAGATTTTGTCTATTTTTGTCTAGTTTTGTTTTGTCAGATTTTGTCTACTTTTGTCTAGTTTTGTTTTGTCTGATTTTGTCTATTTTTGTCTAGTTTTGTTTTGTCTGATTTTATCTACCCTTGTCTAGTTTTGTCTCGTTTTGTTTAGTTTTGTCTGATTTTGTCTATTTTTGTTTAGTTTTGTCTAGTTTTGTTTTGTCTAGGTTTGTTTAGTTTTGTCTAGATTTGTTTAGTTTTGTCTAGTTTTATCCAATTTTGTCTACTTTTGTCTAGTTTTGTTTAGTCTTGTCTAATTTCGTTTTGTCTGATTTTGTCTATTTTTTCTAGTTTTGTTTTGTCTGATTTTGTCTACTTTTGTTTTGTCTGTTTTTGTCAACTTTTGTTTGATTAAGTCTACTTTTGTTTTGTCTGATTTTGTCTACTTTTTTCTGACTTTGTCTACTTTTGTCTAGTTTTTAGTTTTGTCTGATTTTGTCTACTTTTATCTACTTTTGTTTTGTCTGATTTTGTCTACTTTTGTCTGATTTTGTCTATTTTTGTCTAATTTAGTCTATTTTTGTTTAGTTTTGTCTCATTTTGTTTAGTTTTGTCTCATTTTGTCTATTTTTGTTGAGTTTTGTCTAGTTTTGTTTTGTCAGATTTTGTCTACTTTTGTTTAGTTTTGTTTTGTCAGATTTTGTCTATTTTTGTCTGGTTTTGTTTTGTCTGATTTTATCTACCCTTGTCTAGTTTTGTTTAGTTTTGTCTCGTTTTGTTTAGTTTTGTCTGATTTTGTTGAGTTTTGTTTAGTTTTGTCTGATTTTGTCTATTTTTGTTTAGTTTTGTTTTGTCTAGGTTTGTTTAGTTTTGTCTGCTTTTGTCTACTTTTGTGTAGTTTTGTTTAGTTTTGTCTAATTTAGTTTTGTCTGATTTTGTCTAGTTTTCTCTGATTTTGTCTAGTTTTGTTTAGTTTTGTCTCGTTTTGTTTAGTTTTGTCTGATTTTGTCTATTTTTGTTTAGTTTTGTTTTGTCTAGGTTTGTTTAGTTTTGTCTGATTTTGTCTACTTTTGTGTAGTTTTGTTTAGTTTTGTCTAATTTAGTTTTGTCTGATTTTGTCTACTTTTGTCTAGTTTTGTTTAGTTTTGTCTCGTTTTGTTTAGTTTTGTCTGATTTTGTCTACTTTTGTGTAGTTTTGTCTAATTTCATTTTGTCTGATTTTGTCTACTTTTGTCTAGTTTTGTCTGATTTTGTCTACTTTTGTTTTGTCTAGTTTTGTTTGTCTGATTTTGTCTACTTTTGTCTACTTTTGTTTTGTCTGATTTTGTCCAGTTTTGTTTAGTTTTGTCTCATTTTGTTTAGTTTTGTCTAGTTTTGTTTTGTCTCGGTTTGTTTAGTTTTGTCTAGATTTGTTTAGTTTAGTCTACTTTTGTCTGATTTTGTCTACTTTTGTTTGTCTGATTTTGTCTACTTTTGTCTAGTTTTGTTTTGTCAGATTTTGTCAAATTTTATTTTGTCTGATTTTGTCTATTTTTGTCTAGTTTTGTTTTGTCAGATTTTGTCTACTTCTGTCTAGTTTTGTTTTGTCTGATTTTGTCTACTTTTGTCTAGTTTTGTTTTGTCAGATTTTGTCTACTTTTATTTTGGCTGATTTTGTCTACTTTTGTCTAGTTTAGTTTTGTCTGATTTTGTCTAGTTTTGTTTAGTTTTGTCTATTTTTGTTTAGTTTTGTTTTGTCTAGGTTTGTTTAGTTTTGTCTACTTTTGTGTAGTTTTGTTTAGTTTTGTCTAATTTAGTTTTGTCTGATTTTGTCTAGTTTTGTCTGATTTTGTCTACTTTTGTCTAGTTTTGTTTTGTCAAGTTTTGTCTAGTTTTGTTTAGTTTTGTCTCGTTTTGTTTTGTTTTGTCTGATTTTTGTCTATTTTTGTTTAGTTTTGTTTTGTCTAGGTTTGTTTAGTTTAGTCTGATTTTGCCTACTTTTGTGTAGTTTTGTTTAGTTTTGTCTAATTTAGTTTTGTCTGATTTTGTCTAGTTTTGTCTGATTTTGTCTACTTTTGTCTAGTTTTGTTTTGTCTAGTTTTGTTTGGTTTTGTCTCGTTTTGTTTAGTTTTGTCTGATTTTGTCTACTTTTGTCTAGTTTTGTTTTGTCAGATTTTGTCAAATTTTATTTTGTCTGATTTTGTCTACTTTTGTCTAGTTTTGTATTGTCTGATTTTGTCTACTTTTGTCTAGTTTTGTTTTGTCAGATTTTGTCTACTTTTGTTTTGGCTGATTTTGTTTACTTTTGTCTAGTTTTGTTTTGTCTGATTTTGTCTACTTTTGTCTAGTTTTGTTTAGTTTTGTCTAGTTTTGTTTAGTTTTGTTTTGTCTAGGTTTGTTTAGTTTTGTCTGATTTTGTCTACTTTTGTGTAGTTTTGTTTAGTTTTGTCTTATTTCGTTTTGTCTGATTTTGTCTACTTTTGTCTAGTTTTGTCTGATTTTGTCCACTTTTGTCTATTTTTGTTTTGTCTGGTTTTGTTTGTCTGATTTTGTCTACTTTTGTCTAGTTTTGTTTTGTCAGATTTTGTCTACTTTTTTTGTCTGATTTTGTCCAGTTTTGTTTAGTTTTGTCTCATTTTGTTTAGTTTTGTCTAGTTTTGTTTTGTCTCGGTTTGTTTAGTTTTGTCTAGTTTTGTCTGATTTTGTCTACTTTTGTCTAGTTTTGTTTAGTTTTGTCTAATTTCTTTTTGTCTGATTTTGTCTACTTTTGTCTACTTTTGTCTGATTTTGTCTACTTTTGTTTGTCTGATTTTGTCTACTTTTGTCTAGTTTTGTTTTGTCAGATTTTGTCTAATTTTATTTTGTCTGATTTTGTCTACTTTTGTCTAGTTTTGTTTTGTCTGATTTTGTCTACTTTTGTCTAGTTTTGTTTTGTCAGATTTTGTCTACTTTTGTTTTGGCTGATTTTGTCTACTTTTGTCTAGTTTTGTTTTGTCTGATTTTGTCTACTTTTGTCTAGTTTTGTTTAGTTTTGTCTTGTTTAGTTTAGTTTTGTCTAGTTTTGTTTAGTTTTGTTTTGTCTAGGTTTGTTTAGTTTTGTCTAATTTCGTTTTGTCTGATTTTGTCTACTTTTGTCTAGTTTTGTCTGATTTTGTCCTCTTTTGTCTATTTTTGTTTTGTCTGGTTTTGTTTGTCTGATTTTGTCTACTTTTGTCTAGTTTTGTTTTGTCAGATTTTGTCTACTTTTGTTTTGTCTGATTTTGTCCAGTTTTGTTTAGTTTTGTCTAGTTTTGTTTTGTCTAGGTTTGTTTAGTGTTGTCCGATTTTGTCTACTTTTGTCTAGTTTTGTTTTGTCAGATTTTGTCTAGTTTTGTTTAGTTTTGTCTCGTTTTGTTTAGTTTTGTCTGATTTTGTCTACTTTTGTCTAGTTTTGTTTTGTCAGATTTTGTCAAATTTTATTTTGTCTGATTTTGTCTACTTTTGTCTAGTTTTGTTTTGTCAGATTTTGTCTACTTTTGTTTTGGCTGATTTTGTTTACTTTTGTCTAGTTTTGTTTAGTTTTGTCTTGTTTTGTTTAGTTTTGTCTAGTTTTGTTTAGTTTTGTTTTGTCTAGGTTTGTTTAGTTTTGTCTGATTTTGTCTACTTTTGTGTAGTTTTGTTTAGTTTTGTCTTATTTCGTTTTGTCTGATTTTGTCTACTTTTGTCTAGTTTTGTCTGATTTTGTCCACTTTTGTCTATTTTTGTTTTGTCTGGTTTTGTTTGTCTAATTTGTCTACTTTTGTCTAGTTTTGTTTTGTCAGATTTTGTCTAATTTTATTTTGTCTGATTTTGTCTACTTTTGTCTAGTTTTGTTTTGTCTGATTTTGTCTACTTTTGTCTAGTTTTGTTTTGTCAGATTTTGTCTACTTTTGTTTTGTCTGATTTTGTCCAGTTTTGTTTAGTTTTGTCTCATTTTGTTTAGTTTTGTCTAGTTTTGTTTTGTCTCGGTTTGTTTAGTTTTGTCTAGATTTGTTTAGTTTTGTCTAGTTTTGTCTGATTTTGTCTACTTTTGTCTAGTTTTGTTTAGTTTTGTCTAATTTCTTTTTGTCTGATTTTGTCTACTTTTGTCTACTTTTGTCTGATTTTGTCTACTTTTGTTTGTCTGATTTTGTCTACTTTTGTCTAGTTTTGTTTTGTCAGATTTTGTCTAATTTTATTTTGTCTGATTTTGTCTACTTTTGTCTAGTTTTGTTTTGTCTGATTTTGTCTACTTTTGTCTAGTTTTGTTTTGTCAGATTTTGTCTACTTTTGTTTTGGCTGATTTTGTCTACTTTTGTTTAGTTTTGTTTTGTCTGATTTTGTCTACTTTTGTCTAGTTTTGTTTAGTTTTGTCTTGTTTAGTTTAGTTTTGTCTAGTTTTGTTTAGTTTTGTTTTGTCTAGGTTTGTTTAGTTTTGTCTAATTTCGTTTTGTCTCATTTTGTCTAGTTTTGTTTAGTTTTGTCTATTTTTGTTTAGTTTTGTTTTGTCTAGGTTTGTTTAGTTTTGTCTACTTTTGTGTAGTTTTGTTTAGTTTTGTCTAATTTAGTTTTGTCTGATTTTGTCTAGTTTTGTCTGATTTTGTCTACTTTTGTCTAGTTTTGTTTTGTCAAGTTTTGTCTAGTTTTGTTTAGTTTTGTCTCGTTTTGTTTTGTTTTGTCTGATTTTTGTCTATTTTTGTTTAGTTTTGTTTTGTCTAGGTTTGTTTAGTTTAGTCTGATTTTGCCTACTTTTGTGTAGTTTTGTTTAGTTTTGTCTAATTTAGTTTTGTCTGATTTTGTCTAGTTTTGTCTGATTTTGTCTACTTTTGTCTAGTTTTGTTTTGTCTAGTTTTGTTTGGTTTTGTCTCGTTTTGTTTAGTTTTGTCTGATTTTGTCTACTTTTGTCTAGTTTTGTCTAGTTTTGTTTTGTCAGATTTTGTCAAATTTTATTTTGTCTGATTTTGTCTACTTTTGTCTAGTTTTGTCTAGTTTTGTTTTGTCAGATTTTGTCAAATTTTATTTTGTCTGATTTTGTCTACTTATGTCTAGTTTTGTTTAGTTTTGTCTAGTTTTGTTTAGTTTTGTTTTGTCTAGGTTTGTTTAGTTTTGTCTGATTTTGTCTACTTTTGTGTAGTTTTGTTTAGTTTTGTCTTATTTCGTTTTGTCTGATTTTGTCTACTTTTGTCTAGTTTTGTCTGATTTTGTCCACTTTTGTCTATTTTTGTTTTGTCTGGTTTTGTTTGTCTGATTTTGTCTACTTTTGTCTAGTTTTGTTTTGTCAGATTTTGTCTACTTTTTTTTTGTCTGATTTTGTCCAGTTTTGTTTAGTTTTGTCTCATTTTGTTTAGTTTTGTTTTGTCTCGGTTTGTTTAGTTTTGTCTAGATTTGTTTAGTTTTGTCTAGTTTTGTCTGATTTTGTCTACTTTTGTCTAGTTTTGTTTAGTTTTGTCTAATTTCTTTTTGTCTGATTTTGTCTACTTTTGTCTACTTTTGTCTGATTTTGTCTACTTTTGTTTGTCTGATTTTGTCTACTTTTGTCTAGTTTTGTTTTGTCAGATTTTGTCTAATTTTATTTTGTCTGATTTTGTCTACTTTTGTCTAGTTTTGTTTTGTCTGATTTTGTCTACTTTTGTCTAGTTTTGTTTTGTCAGATTTTGTCTACTTTTGTTTTGGCTGATTTTGTCTACTTTTGTCTAGTTTTGTTTTGTCTGATTTTGTCTACTTTTGTCTAGTTTTGTTTAGTTTTGTCTTGTTTAGTTTAGTTTTGTCTAGTTTTGTTTAGTTTTGTTTTGTCTAGGTTTGTTTAGTTTTGTCTAATTTCGTTTTGTCTGATTTTGTCTACTTTTGTCTAGTTTTGTCTGATTTTGTCCACTTTTGTCTAGTTTTGTTTAGTTTTGTCTAATTTCTTTTTGTCTGATTTTGTCTACTTTTGTCTACTTTTGTCTGATTTTGTCTACTTTTGTTTGTCTGATTTTGTCTACTTTTGTCTAGTTTTGTTTTGTCAGATTTTGTCTAATTTTATTTTGTCTGATTTTGTCTACTTTTGTCTAGTTTTGTTTTGTCTGATTTTGTCTACTTTTGTCTAGTTTTGTTTTGTCAGATTTTGTCTACTTTTGTTTTGGCTGATTTTGTCTACTTTTGTCTAGTTTTGTTTTGTCTGATTTTGTTACTTTGTCAT
>NW_026613741.1:0-35667 GCF_903798145.1 Danio aesculapii | reverse complement strand
GGGAAACCCACAAAACAAGAACATGCTAACTTTGCACAGAAATGACAGCCGGCCCTGTTAAAGGACAGAGCCGGTGACGTTCTTGCTGTGAGGCAACAGTGTTACACTGGCCACTGTGCCACCCTATGAAGAGAAAGGTGGAGGAGTAGGTTGGAAAGGGGGATTCTCAGAATCGAAGATGACTATAGTGAGAAACCTTGGCTCTTTATATTGGGTTAGGAATCGTTTGATTGGCGGATGATACGTAGCTAATGCAGAACCAGCCATGTTCAATCTTAATCACGTGATCCTCTCAAAATTAGTTTATAAATAAACTTCACTTCAAGAGTTCACACTTAGCTGATGATTGATTATAACAAGTTTGGCACGCTGTCCCGGGAGAGCCCTGAGCTTAAAAGGTCCTTGAGCCCTGGGATCCCTCCTGTTTGCAGGGCGACAGGGGAGCTCTGAGCTCCGGTAGGTCTCGAGAACTCCCCAAAATGCTCTGCACGGGACAGCAACTGCGTATTTTTAAGAACCCCCTAAAAGGCAATGAAGATCAACGCAATACCTGGCTGCTGGTATAAAAAGGTGTTAAAATGTACTTGAATAGCTTGTAGGATCAAAAACGGGGCCGGCGGGTATAAATGGAGAGATAAGAGTTGCTACCTGAGTGGTGTACTGACTGACGGAATATGTACAACTATATGTGCTCCCGGGGCAGTGTTAATTGCATGGACCGGGCTGGAGAGTGAGGTAAATCTAATGATTTGAAGCATGTAGGCGTGAGCTCTGTTAGAGAGGGCTTACTATGGCAGTGGTGAATGTAGCTATAAAGTTCAGCAGAGTGTCCTCTGCTGCTGCCACACATGCGGTGAAGTGTTAGTATCATGGAATTATTGAAGAGTAACTATGCATGCACAGAGGCATTTAAACTACTGTGGCAGAGAGAGTATCAGTGAAAATGAAAATTTGGAAGTGCAGAGCGTCACTGCTGCGGCAGTGCAGAGGGGAATGAAGCTCAGCGGAGCGCCTCTGCTGCAGAGGTGAAATGGAAGTCAATATTGGAAGGGAAATTTGCCTCCGCAGAGACGTTTTAACTGCTTTGGCAGTGCTGGGGAGTGTATCAGTAGTGAATGGCTAAATGGAAGTGTATATGAGCTCAGCAGAGCATCACTGCTGCAGCAGTGGTGTAGAGGGAATGAAGTTCAGCGGAGCGTCTCTGCGATTGCAGAGATGCAATGGAAGTCAGTATTGGAAGCAAAGTACACCTCTGGAGAGACGTTTTAACTGCTGTGGAAGTGCTGGGGAGTGTGTCAGTAGTAAATGACTAAATGGAAGTGTATGTGAACTCAAGCAGAGCGTTACTGTTGCGGCTGTGTTGCAGAGGGGGAATGAGACTCAGCAGAGTGACTCTGCAGCTGCAGAGGTGCATTGGTAGTCAGTGTCTGGAGTGTTATGTGTGCTCTTACGGAAATGTTATGATGGAAGTGGATAGGAGCTCAGCTAGACTGGCACTGTTGCTGCAGTGGTGCGATGATTGAGTGAAAAATTAGCAGATTAGAGACTTGTGTGGAATCCCGCAGGAACATTGGTTCCGGTCAATAGTAATGTGGGTATGAGCTCAGCTAAAGCTACAACATTGGTGTAGTAGTTGTGATGAATGGTGCCATTATTAATGTGAGACGAGGAAGATACAAAAGTAAACCTCTCCTATACTGACATTCCGATACTTCAGAGCTCAACTTTATCTGAAAGTGTAAGCAAAGAGCACAACGTAACCAGCAGAGGGCACACAAGACTAATAAGATGAAGGAGAGAGAGTTACCTTTCTCTGACCCTCATCTGCTCTTACCTTCCTCTGACCTCCTCTCCTTTGAGTGCAAACAGCTAGCGCAGCTGATACCTCGTGGTGACGTTTAATGGCTTAAAACTGTCTAAATAATGAGCATGTAATTGTTTGTATGTTGATTCTTGTTCTTAATGTACTAGGAACAACTATAAATTTGTGGTGCACAATAGACAGGACCTATAAGTTTAGCTGACTATTACAACTCTTGACTGAGTGGTCAGACCACATTATACAGTTGGTCCTAGTGATTTATAATGTGGTTCTTTTGATGTAATGGTAAGACCCAAATGGTGTATAGGTACTTGTATCCCTGAGCATAATTTAATATGTCAAGATCCTCACTGATATATGAGGTGTAATTATGTGCCTGACCTGATTTTGGAAGTATAAAAGTGCAGCCATACTGATCAGATTTGCGCTTTCCTGACTTCTCTATAATGAGGGTGGTTGCCCTTTATCCTCAACGAGGACTAAAGAAAGGATTTTGTTTCTGTTATTTGTCTTTTGTTTATTCTACTTTTTCACTGGATTTTATTTTATTAATAAAAGTGTATTTTATTACATTATCTTCACTGGAGTGGACATTGACTTCATTTTCCAGAACCCATCAGAGTTACCCTGTGTGGTAAAGTATGAATCTAATTTATTATTTTTTGCAAAAACATTATAAAGACGATCCTTTAACTAAACTCTAGCTAAGAATATTGCGAAGGGAGGATCCTGGTTTATCTTTGTTTAATTAGGGGTAATTAAAATAAAGGCAAACAGCACATAGTGCAAAGGTTGAGTATAGCTCAGTAGAGCTTCTAGAGCATTGTTACTGCTACTATGTAATGTATTAAATGGTGGTCAGTATGGAAGCAATATGTGTCCCAGCTAAGCCTTGCAGTTGAATTATTGCAGGGGAGTGTGATGATGGTGAATAATTTTTTATTTTATTTTTTTAAATAAATGAAAGTAAGTGAATTATGAAGAGGAAGAGAAAAAAGGGGAAGATAGTAAAGGAGTCCTACGCTAGTATGGTGAAAAATAGGGAGAACTGCTGCTTAGAAACTCATGAGTGTTGGTGTTGGCTACCTAGAATCAGCTGGGCTTCTCTGAGGTGATATTGGCTGAGGCGAATGTATGATTTGAAGGCGTTGGAAGACCAACATCCGAGAGTTTGTATCTGTTGTTGGGAGAGGTCGTTGTGGGCTGCTGTAGTGGCTGCTCCTATCCTGAATGAGTGTGTAGAGATTGGTTCGGGGTGGTGGGAAGCCTGAATGCAGAGAACTTCTTTAGGTGGTTTTGAAACCAAAAACGTGTTACTGGACGGTTAGCCTCATCAGTAAAAAAGGGAGGCGAGGGGGTTATGTTCTTGGGCTCTCCTGTAGTGCAAGAATGCTAAGAGGGTTTGGAATGGGTGTGTGGGCGAGGGGATGTCAAAAATGAAATTAGATTGTTCTTTGTATAGCTGATCTGTTTTTGCTTGTTTATTATTGAAACGATAGAGTTTCTTGATCCAGCAAGGTTAGGATCAGATATGGTGGGGTGGGATTGTGGATTGAAATTAGATGTTATCGTTATTCAAAACCCCAAACAAAATCTAGTGTGAACATGGCATCGAGTGTGCGGGCTGTATGTGTGGAAATATGTGGAGTGTAATGGGTTGTCTGGCAGTGGGGGGTGGGGGCAGTGGTTTTTTTGTATGCCATTGATAAGGAGGGTGGTTTGAGAATTTGTAATGGAAATCTGAAGGAGACCCGTGTATCAATTTGTGAAAAAAATGTAATCTCACTTAGGTAGCTTCGAATTGAACTAGCTTGTATATCTTTTGAAATGTATAAATGTGAAATGAATGAGGTGATAAGAGAGGGAAAGTCAGGAAAAGGTGTTTTATACAGAGAGTAGAAGTGTTTGAAAGAGCTCCATGCAGTGAGATATGACTGGAGAGTTCTAGGGGCAGACTGCTTGAAGGATTAGAGAAATAGAGGATTCTCTGGAGGTGATATAAAGGGTGGTTTATGGCAATGTCATCTCTGAATAATGAGGAACAAGGGTGTTGGATGAGGGGTCCGCTTCTGGCGCCATAGCTAAAACTTATGAAAAGAAAAACGAGTCAGCAATTACATTTTTTTGCAACCTGGTACATGTTTAGCAGTTATAATCAATTGTTTTGTGGCCTATATCCAAACGAGGCGTCTTAATCAAGAGCATGAGGGATGGTGAGTTGCGAGCGCCCTTTATTAAGTTTTTTTTTAACAGATAAAAAAATGCTATGGAATTTCACTGTGGACACAGAATGGTTTAGTTACCTGTATTGTTCAAATATCATGTTTTGTGTTTATCTGAGGAGAGATTTAGAACAAGGGGAGGGTGAATTAAGTGATGACAGAATTTCCATTTTTGTGTCAAAATATCCCTTTAATAAATCCAGTGTACTGTTTGTATGCGATGGGCATGTTTAAGTAGCTGTTTTTGTTTATTTCTTTTTAGATTGCTCAGGGACGGGTATTTTATACCCACGCACCAAAGAAACTTTAAGATTTAGGGAGATGCATCACTGCGGTTTCTCTCATATTGCAAAAAAAAAAAGAGAAAGAGAGTCCTTTGGATCTACAGTTCAAGCAAACATTTCATCTGGTGAGACAATCCTGCATAAACAGCTCTGTTTAATCTCAATTTGGTAGCATTTCACCCTTTGATATGAGGGGCTTGTTTTGAATTTAATTATGTGAATTCTTCTGTTTGATAAAAGACAGCCTTGGAGATCCCTTTGGAGAGGGTGCTTTAACAACTCAGCCAGCTATCATTTCTTCACTGCCATACAGATTGTGCAGCAAGATACCAGGAGGCAAACAAGAATTGTGATTGATTTTTACCGCTAGGTAACATTATTTAATTCATGTGTGTATACTTGTATTTCATTCAGTACTTAGTGGAGGAGCAACAGAGACAGAACCCTTATGTCCTGCTGCTTGTGGAGTGAACTAAACTGCTCTCAGGCATTTGTTATTGTGAAGAGTGGCACTAAATTCATGGATTTAAATAAACGCTTAGCCAATGTATTAAAAGCTGTGGATTGTTTATTTACATATAAAGATGACTACTACTACTACTATAATTATAATAATAATACAAATAATTTATTGTTATATAGTGGTTAATCCACTTTTTGGCAAAATAACCCAACAAATTAGTTATTTTTGTGACCCAAATTGTTGGGTTACCTTATCAAAACCCTATGGATTGGGTTAAAATAACCCAACAGAAGGTCGGTGCCAAATTGACCCCATACTATGGGTTACCTGTTGGGTTATTATTAACCCAACTGTTTTAAGTGGAGTATATATTTCTCCCTTAAGGTGATGCTCATGCAGACATCCCAAGTCTCTTGGAAGTTCCTGGAGTATCCTGCAAATATGACTGATAATCTCCGGAAATCGCGCATCTCCCGCCTGGTCCTTAAATACGTCGCACACCACTCTCCACCGCATCCTCCCAGCTCTTCAGGTACGTCGCGTCAACATCACTAACGACGCCTCTCTCTTCAGGTACGTCGCGCGAAACTCACCCCCACCTCTCTACAGGTACGTCGGCGATGTTAAATTCTGTGCCCAGTATACTATACTTTGCCCAGTGTGGCCATATACACATCTTATTTGACGGAATGCAAACTGGCAAAGAGATGTTACATTTTTCATTACAATAAAAGGGGGGTGGCATGTGTAATTTATTAAACTAACGAATCACTTATTTTTCTTTTCTTGTCTATTTCTTATCTTATATTTCTTTCACTGATGCACATGTGTAATCTGTGATTAAAACCTCCGCCTCTGTAAAGTGCGTGCGCTTTTTTTTGTTCACTGTGACTTGAAAATGCCTTCAGGTATGCGCCGTGGCGCGCACATTAACCATAGTTATTCTCAGGAGGTTGATTTAAACTAACTCTTATCAGGTGTTCTGGAACCGACATACTCACAATAAGCAGTGTTTTGGGTAATCAGACCAAAAGTTCAGGGTTTAGCAGATGGTAAGTTAACCCAGCTTTCTGGAATATCCCCCTGGGTCTCTAATCTGAGCTGCTGTTAACTGCAATTTCTCTGAGGATGGTGACTCGGATGAACTTATCTCCGCAGCAGAGGTGACTCTTGTCTTCCGACCTGGGGCGTTCTGCATGTGAGCCAGTTTCTTTGTAGCGCTTGATGGTTTTTGTGACTGCACTTGGGGACACTTTCAAAGTTTTCCCAATTTTTCGGACTGACTGATTTTCATTTCTAAAGTAATGATGGCACTCGTTTTTTTTTCTTTACTTAGCTGATTTTTTCTGTCATAATACAATTTTAACAGACTGTTCAGTGGGACTATCAGCTATGTATCCACCTCACTTCTGCACAACACAACTGATGGTTCCAAACTTCATTTAGAAAGGCAAGAAATATCACTATTAAACCTGACAGGGTACACCTGTGAAATGAAAACCATTTCAGGTGACTACCTCTTGAAGCTCATCAATAGATTGCCTAGGCATGAATAAAAGAGTGTGCAAAGCAGTAATTAAAGCAAAAGGTGGCTACTTTGAAGAAACCTAGAACAGGACATTATTTTGTTACACATATATTTCCAATGTGTTAACTCATAGTTTTGATGCCTTCAGTGTGAATCTACAATTTTCAGAGAAGATGTGGTCCAAACTTTAGTCTGTACTGTACCTTGCAGAATATTTCCATTTTGGGGGGTCCGAGAAAAACCAAGCTCTTTTTTGTGCCTGTGGCTTTAAATGCAAATGATCAAATGCACCTCGCTCTAGATTACTCATGTTGTGTTCCCTCATTTGTATCTTCCACTGGCTTTAAACATTTGTAACTTGCTTGAAAGGCCTGATTGAGACAGATCCTGCATGTTCACAGCACGTACGCATAATTCACGTTATATTTGTGAGTTTGCATTATTGTATATAAATTATGCAAATGTTTTCCCAGTACTGGGTTGCAGCTGGAAGGGCATCCGCTGTTTAAAACAAATGCTGAGTAAGGTGGTGGATCATTCGCTAAGGTGACCCCTGATGAATAAAGGGACTAAGCTGCAAGAAAATGAAAGAATGACTTGTGCTAATGCTTAATGCCACGTTTGCTGTAAACTGGAGTGATGAGGAGATGGCAAGATGACATACTTTGCTACTTGTTTTCATTCATTTGTACTTTTGTCTTTGTTGTCTTGCCTTGTGGCATGTCCTGAGGGCTTAGCTGAAGACCACATGGTGACATTTTATATACCTGATAAGATGCAGAAATGCCATCCTAAAAAGGTACATGCTGTGTTGTGGAACGTGACTACACTACAGATTAACCCAGGATTCTGTTTATCGAGGGTTAGAATGAACAGGGTTAAACATTTGAATTATGAAAAGCCCCAATAATACTCAGCATCGGCTCTCAGATAACCAGAGGTACAATGGACAAACAGCGACAATTGTTAGTCATGTCATAGTGACCTGATCTCATATGCTATTGTTTATCACTTCCAAGTCAGGTTGACAATTGGAAGAAATGACCTAGGAGTTATAAACGGCAGAAAACAGTCGCGGCGAGCTGGCCTCTACAAACAAGTGTGTTCATGACTATACATACAAAGAAAAAAAAAGTGAAAATTTGACTTTGCAACATCAAGCAGCATTAGGCATGGTGATCAGGTTAAATCATTCAAATGAATCATTGACTTCTGCTGTCTTCATTTGTGTTCAGAAACACAGATTTCTTTACTATTTAAAACTGCATTTTTAGATATTTCTTTCTGCTGGAGATACTGTCCTAAAAAAGCATTATATATACCTTAGATATACAAGGTTTTAAAAGCATGACTTTTCCAAACTGTGGTATACCTTATAAACTGTTATCGTCTCATGCCTAAGCAGCATAACACTGTATTTAGGATCCAAAAATTAATTCTTAAAAACAATAATTTCAGGCAAAAAGATTGCAATGGCGGCACCTGCTGGTATGTGAAGAATATGGTCAATACTGACGAACTTTACACTCAAATGTTTGCATATCATCAGCATGCTGTAATTCAATTCTTAAGCAGCAAAAGTCATTTAGACTAGTTTGTTGGCCAGTTGTAGTCAGTGCAATGCTAAACGTTATTGTTCCACTATGATTTGTTTGTTTTCTTTCACGTCGTCCCACAACAACATAATATAGTTTAGAATAATGTACAATGTTAAATAATAATTAATTACTTTAGTGTCCATTTCATTCAGCATGTTTAATATTGGGGGCCTGCACGCTTTCTGACATACTTTAAACCAGGGTTTCTGCAGGTTTCACCAAGTTTAATGCAAGAATTTTGTGACATTTTCAAGACAATTATAAATGAAATTTCAGACTCATAAAGGGAATTTTTCAAATGCCCCAGATGGAAAAGATTTTTACTTGCCCTATCAAAAAAAATTATGATTTAATACATTTAATAATACAATAATAAATAAATGATAAAAAATTAAATATTTTAGATATTTTTAGCAAAAGATTTTAAATATTGTGTAAAAACAAGCAAGCTTTACTTGTATCCATACACTTTTCCAAACATAAACTTTCTTTGAAAAATTTAATTAAAATAAATGAACAAATGTTTTAAAAGTTAAAAGACTTTTTAAGGCCTAAAATTTAGATTTTGGAATTTAAGACATTTTAAGACCCCACAGAAACCCTGTTTAAATACAATAGCCCTGGTAATTAGTTATTATAATAATGATGTAATTCTAACTCAGATACTATCTGTCAGAACTAGTAACAACTACTAGAAACAAGTTTAAACCCATAAAGAAGTTGATGGATAAAAAAGGGAATTGTGATCAACGTGACTTATGCAAATAGAAAGTACTAAGCCAACACCATCACTGTAATAGCAGATATCTTCTATGAGAATACTGTAGGTCAAATATCGTCAGCTCAGTTAAACTTTTTTATTTATTGTTTTTATTTATTTTATATAGCGCCAGTGCTTAAGGACACTTAACAAACAGTAGAAGATCAAGAAAAGCAATAACCTTAAGAAGGTCCAGAAAATGGGAGACTAATAATACATAAAAATAATGAAAAGACATGAGAACAAGTGACAAAAGAAACTCATTCCTGTCTTTCAATGAGTGCTTATGTGCATTTAGGAGAACTAGGCAGCACACTCAGGGCTGCAGATGGATTTAATTTAGTATTCTTATTATTAAAATATATCTGAATGAGGATCTCATGACTGAGTTGGTCTTTGAGAATGAAGACTAACCTGTTTGTTCCTGCAGATCTTCCTGTTTGACTCTGAATGTTTCTTCAATCTTCACATCTTCACTCTCCTCTTTAATAAACACCATCTTCATAACAGTGTTGAGATCAGTCGCTTCAGCAGGAGTTTCTCTGTTTGGACACTTTATCCTGTTTAAAATGAACAAAACAATAAAAAAAATGTTAAATGAATAAAACAATGAGCAGAAACAAAAAACTTCTCTTCAACACTTGCTTCAACAGTTTCTTTATATGAGTAATTAACAAAATAAATCCAGTAAGTTCAAACAAGAAACAATTGCCACAAATGAGCTTGTTAACCAGTATGCTATTCCATATATATGGTGATGTATACTTAGAATGGAATGACATTATGCTTTTTAATAAACTAAACCTTCATTAAAACTCTTATTACACACATTTCTGTTCAACAATAGCCCTCATTGCTGTGAGTATAATAATACTACGTTGTATAAAAGGCTAAAATATTATTTTCAACAACAGGTACATAATTTAGCATCGGATGAAAAAAACCTGAAACTTTAATCAATAGGTTTATATCTGTGTAAAAGTTTTAAAACAAACCTTTTTCTAGTTGAATCACAGCATGGATTCACAGTGCAGGAGCGGCGCAGCCTTATGACGTCACACCGCCACCCCAAAATAAAAGTCTTTTTTAAAGCTTTTTTGCCACTTACTTTTAGTCATGACTTATTGATAAATTTTTCCCTCGTTTTCCACTTTCCACTATATCTGCTCTCTCGCACACACACACACGCACGCACACACACACACACACACACACACACACACACACAGATATTCAGTATTTGAAGCTGATCAAAAAACTTTAAACATTTTTAAGACAATTTTGAAAAACATTTTTAATCCACTTTATGATGACTTGCATGTCTAAAACACATTACTTCCTATTAATATGAGTCCAAATCTCCTCCTCGTAATTATGACCTCTTCCTTCCTATTTTCACAACTTCCTATCTAAGGTTTATTTTTTCAAATAATATCTGTAATATAATATTTAACTTTACCTTTACTTACAGAAGCATATAAAGGGGTAGTTCACACAAAAATTACAATTCAGCCAGAGCGGCCCACTGCAGATAATCAAAATGCTACCCATCGGTCCATACCCTTGAATATGTTTAAATAAGCACAAAAGCCATACACACAAGTCTTCACACAAGTAATCAACGTTTTGTTCCAGTTCCTGCCTGACTGCTTGAATCCATAAGTGATTCTTTTCAATTTACACACCAGTTTCTCTTTTCTTTCCGATTTTACCTCATAACTAGGGCCAGACAGAATCTGCGGACATTTTTTTTGTTATTTCTGTGGAGAATTTGTAAAAAATCTGCTGATTTATGTGAAATTATTTTGGGAGTATCTTAACTAAAAACTTATCACATGAAATGAAAAATAGTAGTGTATATATATATATGTGTGTGTGTGTGTGTGTGTGTGTGTGGTGACATTGATAACATTCAAATTGTAACACAAAACATAAAATAACAGTCAAAATGCAAGAGTAGTTTTGGGTTAATTAAAAAAAAATTGTTTTAAAGCACCAAATCATTAGAGTGACTTCATGTAGGACACAAATGCCTCAAATGCAGCTTTCACATCATTGGAATAAATTATATTTTAACATATTCAAATGGAAACGTTAACATATTAAAACGGAATCATTATTTACAAGGTTACTTTTATATCTGCATCTTTATAAAATAAAGCAGTCGTCTCGAACCTTTAAAAATAGTCCATGTTGTCTTTATATTTTAGATAGCTTCATTTATTACTGACTTTATGCTTTCAAAATATGTAATTATGCAGTTTATGAAGTAATATTGTGCTACATAGTGGAAGTGAACTAATTTTGTTTTGTGTTAAAGCCACAATGGCCCTGCATGTTCATAACCACACTTCTTTGTATGAGTGCTTTATTGGGACCTTATAGGCACATTTTGTGCCTGGACTCAACTTAGTAATAGTGAGACCTAACTATTTTGTTAATTACTTAATACCCACAGAGCATGCTCATAGGGCATACTTCTGACCCAGATTCTTTGCCCCAGTATACCTATACTTCGCCCAGTGTGGCCATATACACATCTTATTTGACGGAATGCAAACTGGCATCGAGATCCTAAAGTTCAGTTTTCCTGGTGGGTTGTTCAAGATCCATGAACAAATCTAACAACCGAATCATTGCCGCTCCTTTTTTTGTCTGTATAATTGTACATGTTAGACTGATTTAGATCAGAAGTCCAATAAATGTTCATTAACTATAGCCACAGCAAAAGCAGCAACAATTAACATAGAAACACCACAGATAGCACAGCTCTGCTGCTTTGCCTATGACAGGCGTAGGGCTCGTCCGGGATTTGAACCCAGGTCCTCTGGCACCCGAAGCAAGAATCATACCTCTAGACCAACGAGCCCTGTTGAAGCAGTCTGCAGTGCCACAAAAAATTCAGTGAGACTGATCCAATCTACTCTTTGTTCATGTTGTTTTTGTTACGTGTGTCAGCAACTCCCTGGAGGCATATTACAGTTCACAGGCAGTAAAAAACAGCCCAGTGGCATAATGGATAAAGCACCAGCCTTCGAAGCTGGGGATTGTGGGTTTAGAATATCAAATGGGTTGTCTTTGATGCAGTTCCTTTAAGTTGGCTGTGCAAGACAATCCAGTGTGACCTTTAAAAAGCTAGGTTCATACCCTTAGGTCAAAAAGACATGACAAAGGAAAACTCCCCAGAGAAGCTGCTTTTTCATCAGGTGTACACACCAGATCGTCTAAATGCAATATAGCATAGGGATCCTGAAGTACTGTTTTCTGAGTTACAAGAACTCCCTGAGCCATACAACAGATATGACAAATGCAAGTATTGACCCAGTGGCCTAATGGATAAGGCATCAGCCTTCGAAGCTGGGAATTGTGGGTTAAAGTCCCATCTGGGTTGTGTTTGTTGGGTTACATTTAAGTTGTGTGAAACAATTCCGACTTGTTTTCTCAAAACTTAGGTGTGATGATCTGAGGACAATAGTTAGCTTCGAATTCTTAGGCTTGCTGCACACTTCAAATAAGACTCAGCCAATCTTGCTTGAATCTCACTGTCACGTTACAAACTTAAAAGGTTCCGCTAATCTTTGGTAATAGAGATCTTGACTTCAAGTACCCCGTGGCTTTCAACTAATGGTCTCATGTTAGGTGGATGATGATGAAACACAAACAAGAAAATAGCTGCAGAAAGGTTGTGATTTCAAGTTAATGAGAGTGGCCTTGTCTGGAATTTGAAACTCAAGACCAGTCACAACATACACGAGAACCATACCCCAGGACCAATGAGACACGAATGTTTATGATTGCACAAAGAGAATGTTTGTCCATTAGTTGCACACATTTTATTTGACGGAATGCAAACTGGCATCGAGATCCTAAAGTGCAGTTTTCCATGCATTGGCATCTTGTTGAATGCATACGAGAGATCCATGACAAAAGATTGGCGACATGGTCCAGTGGCCTAATGGATAAGCCATCAGCCTCCGGGGCTTGGGATTGTGGGTTCAAGTCCCATCTGGGTTGTCTTTGAAGGTCTCACTTCAATATGTTAGCAATGTTTGTGGATGAAACACGCTAGCTGTGGAAAACCTTCTTGAGATGTGTTTGCATGTCATTAAAACGGTGCTTACATATAAAGCTGGTGGGTTGTTTGAGATCCATAAACAAATCTAAGAACCGAATCATTACCGCTCCATTTTTTGTCTGAATAAGTGTACATGTTAGACTGATTTAGATCAGAAATCCACTATATGTTCATTAACTAACGTCACAGCAAAAGCTGCTACAATTAACATAGAAACACCATAGACAGCACAGCTCCACTGCTTTTTCTATGACAGGCATAGGGCTCGTCCGGGATTTGAACCCGGGACCTCTCGCACCCTAAGCGAGAATCATACCCCTAGACCAACGAGCCCTGTAGAAGCAGTCTGCAGTGCCACAAAAAATTCTGTGAGACTGATCCAATCTACTCTTTGTTCATGTTGTTTTTGTTACGTGTGTCAGCAACTCCCTGGAGGCATATTACAGTTCACAGGCAGTGAAAAACAGCCCAGTGGAGTAATGGATACGGCACCAGCCTTCGAAGCTGGGGATTGTGGATTTAAGGTAGCAACTAGGTTATCTTTGATGCAGTTCCTTTTAAGTTGGCTGTGCAAGACAATCCAGTGTGACCTTTAAAAAGCTAGGTTCAAACCCTTAGGTCAAAAAGACATGACAAAGGAAAACTTCTCAGAGATGCTGTTTTGTCATTAGGTGTACACACCAGATCGTCTGAATGCAATATGGCATAGGGATCCTAAAGTACTGTTTTCTGAGTTACAAGAACTTCCTGAGCCATACAACAGATATGACAATTGCTAGTATTGGCCTAATGGATAAGGCATCAGCCTTCAAAGCTGGGGATTGTGGATTCAAGTCCCATCTGGGTTGTTTTTCTTGGGTTACATTTAAGTTTTGTGAAACAATTCCGACTTGTTTTCTCAAAACTTAGGCGTGATGATCTGAGGACAATAGTTAGCTTCGAATTCTCAGACTTGCTGCACACTTCAAATAAGATTCATCCAATCTTGCTTCAATCTCACTGTCACGTTACAAACTTAAAAGGTTCCGCTAATCTTTGGCAATGGAGATCTTGACTTCAAGTACCCCGTGGCTTTCAACTATGGATCTCATGTTAGGTGGATGATGATGAAACACAAACAAGAAAATAGCTGCTGAAAGGTTGTGATTTCAAGTTAATGAGAGTGGCATTGTCTGGAATTTGAAACTCAAGACCAGTCACAACATACATGAGAACCAAACCCTAGGACCAATGACACAAATGTTTATGATTGCACAAAGAAAATGTTTGTCCATTAGTTGCACACATCTTATTTGACAGAAGGCAAAGTGGTATATAGATCCTAAAGTGCAGTTTTCCATGCATTGGCATCTTGTTGAATGCATACAAGAGATCCATGACAAAAGATTGGCGACTTGGTCAGTGGCCTAATGGATAAGGCATCAGCCTCCGGAGCTGGGATTGTGGGTTCAAGTCCCACCTGGGTCATCTTTGAAGGTCTCACTTCAACATGTTAGCAATGTTTAGTGGATGAAACATGGTAGCTGTGTAAACCTTCTTGAGATGTGTTTGCATGTCATTAAAACGGTGCTTACATATAAAGCTGGTGGGTTGTTTGAGATCCATAAACAAATCTAAGAACCGAATCATTACCGCTCTTTTTTTTTGTCTGAATAAGTGTACATGTTAGACTGATTTAGATCAGAAGTCCACTAAATGTTCATTAACTAACGTCACAGCAAAAGCTGCTACAATTAACATAGAAACACCATAGACAGCACAGCTCCACTGCTTTTTCTATGACAGGCATAGGGCTCATCCGGGATTTGAACCCGGGACCTCTCGCACCCTAAGCGTGAATCATACCCCTAGACCAACAAGCCCTGTAGAAGCAGTCTGCAGTGCCACAAAAATTCTGTGAGACTGATCCAATCTACTCTTTGTTCATGTTGTTTTTGTTACGTGTGTCAGCGACTCCCTGGAGGCATATTACAGTTCACAGGCAGTGAAAACAGCCCAGTGGAGTAATGGATACGGCACCAGCCTTCGAACCTGGGGATTGTGGGTTTAAGGTAGCAACTGGGTTATCTTTGATGCAGTTCCTTTTAAGTTGGCTGTGCAAGACAATCCAGTGTGACCTTTAAAAAGCTAGGTTCAAACCCTTAGGTCAAAAAGACATGACATAGGAAAACTCCTCAGAGAAGCTGTTTTGTCATTAGGTGTACACACCAGATCGTCTGAATGCAATATGGCATATGGATCCTAAAGTACTGTTTTCTGAGTTACAAGAACTTCCTGAGCCATACAACAGATATGACAATTGCTAGTATTGGCCTAATGGATAAGGCATCAGCCTTCAAAGCTGGTGATTGTGGATTCAAGTCCCATCTGGGTTGTTTTTCTTGGGTTACATTTAAGTTTTGTGAAACAATTCCGACTTGTTTTCTCAAAACTTAGGCGTGATGATCTGAGGACAATAGTTAGCTTCGAATTCTCAGACTTGCTGCACACTTCAAATAAGATTCATCCAATCTTGCTTCAATCTCACTGTCACGTTACAAACTTAAAAGGTTCCGCTAATCTTTGGCAATGGAGATCTTGTCTTCAAGTACCCAGTGGCTTTCAACTATTGATCTCATGTTAGGTGGATGATGATGAAACACAAACAAGAAAATAGCTGCAAAAGGTTGTGATTTCAAGTTAATGAGAGTGGCATTGTCTGGAATTTGAAACTCAAGACCAGTCACAACATACATGAGAACCATACCCCAGGACCAATGAGACACGAATGTTTATGATTGCACAAAGAAAATGTTTGTCCATTAGTTGCACACATCTTATTTGACAGAAGGCAAACTGGCATTGAGATCCTAAAGTGCAGTTTTCCATGTGTTGGCATCTTGTTGAATGCATACAAGAGATCCATGACAAAAGATTGGCGACATGGTTCACTGGCCCAATGGATAAGGCATCAGCCTCCGGAGCTGGGGATTGTGGGTTCAAGTCCCACTTGGGTCATCTTTGAAGGTCTAACTTCAATATGTTAGCAATGTTTGGTGGATGAAACATGGTAGCTGTGAAAACCTTCTTGAAATGTGTTTGCATGTCATTAAAACGGTGCTTACATATAAAGCTGGTGGGTTGTTTGAGATCCGTAAACAAATCTAAGAACCGAATCATTACCGCTCCTTTTTTTGTCTGAATAAGAGTACATGTTAGACTGATTGAGATCAGAAGTCCACTAAATGTTCATTAACTAACGTCACAGCAAAAGCTGATACAATTAACATAGAAACACCATAGACAGCACAGCTCCACTGCTTTTTCTATGACAGGCATAGGGCTCGTCCGGGATTTGAACCCGGGACCTCTCGCACCCTAAGCGAGAATCATACCCCTAGACCAACGAGCCCTGTAGAAGCAGTCTGCAGTGCCACAAAAATTCTGTGAGACTGATCCAATCTACTCTTTGTTCATGTTGTTTTTGTTACGTGTGTCAGCGACTCCCTGGAGGCATATTACAGTTCACAGGCAGAGAAAAACAGCCCAGTGGAGTAATGGATACGGCACCAGCCTTCGAAGCTGGGGATTGTGGGTTTAAGGTAGCAACTGGGTTATCTTTGATGCAGTTCCTTTTAAGTTGGCTGTGCAAGACAATCCAGTGTGACCTTTAAAAAGCTAGGTTCAAACCCTTAGGTCAAAAAGACATGACATAGGAAAACTCCTCAGAGAAGCTGTTTTGTCATTAGGTGTACACACCAGATCGTCTGAATGCAATATGGCATATGGATCCTAAAGTACTGTTTTCTGAGTTACAAGAACTTCCTGAGCCATACAACAGATATGACAATTGCTAGTATTGGCCTAATGGATAAGGCATCAGCCTTCAAAGCTGGTGATTGTGGATTCAAGTCCCATCTGGGTTGTTTTTCTTGGGTTACATTTAAGTTTTGTGAAACAATTCCGACTTGTTTTCTCAAAACTTAGGCGTGATGATCTGAGGACAATAGTTAGCTTCGAATTCTCAGACTTGCTGCACACTTCAAATAAGATTCATCCAATCTTGCTTCAATCTCACTGTCACGTTACAAACTTAAAAGGTTCCGCTAATCTTTGGCAATGGAGATCTTGTCTTCAAGTACCCAGTGGCTTTCAACTATTGATCTCATGTTAGGTGGATGATGATGAAACACAAACAAGAAAATAGCTGCAAAAAGGTTGTGATTTCAAGTTAATGAGAGTGGCATTGTCTGGAATTTGAAACTCAAGACCAGTCACAACATACATGAGAACCATACCCTAGGACCAATGACACGAATGTTTATGATTGCACAAAGAAAATGTTTGTCCATTAGTTGCACACATCTTATTTGACAGAAGGCAAAGTGGTATATAGATCCTAAAGTGCAGTTTTCCATGCATTGGCATCTTGTTGAATGCATACAAGAGATCCATGACAAAAGATTGGCGACATGGTTCACTGGCCCAATGGATAAGGCATCAGCCTCCGGAGCTGGGGATTGTGGGTTCAAGTCCCACTTGGGTCATCTTTGAAGGTCTCACTTCAAGTTGGGAGCAATGTTTGGTGGATGAAAGACAGTAGCTGTGAAAACCTTCTTGAGATGTGTTTGCATGTCAATAGGCTTGTTTGAGGTGTGCCTCACCTTGTCTGCAGTAAGAAGAGGCTCAAATAATACACCACAAGTTGGACACTTCCCAAATCTTGCTATTTTGCCGCCTGGAAATGTTATCAGTGGCGGAGATTGCGTTCGCATTTATTATCGCGGAAGACCTCATGAAAAAATAGTATAGTAATATAGTTAATATTATAGTAAATATTGCAGCGTTTTTGAACATGTTTTTTCAGTATTGGGTTATGTTTATAGTTGTTGTGATACAGAGCAACTTTAGAATTTAAACAGGCTATTTTTATAAAATGGTTCAAAAACACTATAGTATTCCTATAACTCATTATAGTATTTTTTGTATTGTGGGAGTGGATGCAATTGAAATATCAATGTTTTTACAAAAAAAGAAGGTCATAATCACAGAAGATGAACAGCTCATTACTTAAAAGGGTGTAATTAAAATATAAATCTGTATATTCAACAAATGTTTAAAGAATAACAAAATAAACAGCTTATACAGCAAGAAAGCTTTCAAGAAATCTCATTTGGCTACATTATAAATTAAGTAGCTATAGCAAGATGCTTTTGAGTGACAAGTCATGACAAATGTTTGTTTGACATAAAGAAATTCTTTAGGGGTTTATTATATTGACATGCTTATTAGGCCTATCTGCTTTTACTGCAGCCAGACTAAAATAAATAGCCCAAGACCTTCTCCAGAATAAAAACTAGTAGACTCTAGGAAATACTGTTCTTGGTCTATTAAACATGAGTTTTGATTTGTTTGTATACATTTTAACATGTTGTTTTTAATAGAAAGGAAATATTTTTAGTTGAAAAATTAAAATTAAGTATATAAAATATCTAAAATGACATACAAAGTCACAAGTGACTCATGGGTATTTAATTACTGTACAGCATTACATTACATGTCTATACGCACAGATCTGTGTGTTTCCATTCATCATATTAATTTACTCGCCGACCGACTGTTGGCATCGTGCATCGAGTGGTCTCGCCACTAACTGAGAGACCCAGCGCAGTGAGCGCACCATGGGCGTTGCTTGGCCTGTTATAGGGGGGCTACAGCCCCCCTATATTTCTACTCAGGATTCAGCTCCTCCCTGTCTTGTTATTCATTTGATCAGCAAACCACAGCCATGGACAGCGAGAGAACGAGGTGTGTGATAAATTGATAAATTGTTATAATATCTGCTTATTTGCAGTTCTTTGATATAGATACACTTGTATCACCTGTATCCTCCAATGTCACGGAAAAGCAGTCGGGTTTTCTCGGCGTTCACCTCATCAGCACAGCTGTTTCCTCCAGGGAAAAATGTAACTCTTTATGAACATTTCGCTATTTTTATTTCAAAATGAACTACCAATATTAAACACTTTACAGTTAGTGTAACATTAACTATACAGTCTTGCACAGAAAGGATTAAACAGAGTGACAGAACCACTTAGAGAATGTACCCATTGTAACTATCACTGAGTCACTGACAGAGACAGAAACATCAAGTGTTGTCTAGTATTAAAAAATACTTCTTATTCATTATTATCATTCAGATCGTGAAATATGTGAATTAGCCTGTAAGTTTAAAAATATATATTTATATGCATGTCATTTAATTAGAAAAGTGGCAGTTTATTTATTTAATACATGAAAACAAAAAATGCACTTAAATATAGAAAGTGTTTTTTACTACAGTAAACTGGTGGGTTGAGCCTATTTGGCTTATTCAGAACTCAAACGGCTATGCCTGTCTATGTAATAAAGTGGAATACTAGTATACAACCCTATTAAACAAACATTAAGTGTATTACTATGAAATTACTAATATTACATATATATATATATATATATATATATATATATATATATATATATATATATATATATATATATATATACATACAGGGGCATAGATTTAGGGTGGACGGAGGGGATGTGTCCCCACCAATGTCCTCCAACCATTGAAATGTCCCCACCAATAATTTAATCCACAAAAAAAAAAAAAAAAAATGGCGCTGTCAACATATAACCTAGGCATGCAGAAAGGGTTCAATCACGTTCGCTCCTCCCGCCCCAAAACATATGAGCCTTTTGATTGGCTGTGCCTTTCCCTTAAAAACAATAAACACAGGAGGAGGTTTAAAATATTACTTATAAAGAATTTGGGTACGATGATATTAATCAAATCTTTATTGCCACTGTCTATATGTTGGCTTCTCCTTGTTTCTAAGTTGACATTGTGCACATTGTCTGTCTGATTCTACATCTTCTCATCCTTTTTAACTCTCTCACTGTGAGTGTTGTCATTATTTGAATCACTCCTTATGCTAGGCTTTGCCTCATTCTTGTTTTGAATAAATATGTGCTTATTAAACAATTAAGGTGACCTAATGAATAAATATTAATAATCATGACCTAATGTACAGTTTCTGGCTGGACGAATCCAGGCAGCCATCGCCGATTGGGCCAAATGCTTAAAGAGCCCATATTATGGGTTTTTGAAAATGCCCTTCCATGTAGTGTGTAACATAGCTCTAAGTGAAGTGAAATATCCAGCTAAGGCTTAAATCTGTAAGTGTACAGTGTTTAAAACTATTGATTCATCTATAAAAGAGTCGACTCATAGTGCTTCAAACGAGTCGTCTTGATAACGAGTCATTAGGTGTTTCGTGATGACGCGGCTACGAAACACAAGTAGTTGCACGCGCAAACCCGGGAGATTTGAAACCTGCGGCCCCGCCCACTAACAGAAAAAAAGTCTCACACACACACACACACACACAGAGACACCAGTGAAATGAAGTCACGCTGTGAAGATGAATTTTATTGACAGTCTAATTAAAGATGAAACCTCAGCAATATAGCCCAGCCTTGAGCAGTTTGAGTGCTTCTGGAAATTACATGCTTAAAAAGAAGACTTAATCGGTTTGTTAAAGGAAGGATCAGTAAAGACTGTCAGAACATGGATCAGTGGATCATGGATCAGTTTCTTCCCCCATTTCACAAGTGTAAGTACGTGCGATTAAAACTGTTGCCTCGATTACTCTATCTTGCAAATTATGTATTTAGTTTGTTACTTGTAACCGTGTGTACTGTATCAGGTTAACTCTTTATATTCTCATATCGCGTGTAAAGCCACGTTGAAAATGCGATGCGTGCCGCTTTGTTTACAGATCGTCAGCTGTTGCTACACGCATGCAACGGTCAAGTTTCAAAATAGTTCAGCTCAGTTTTCGAGGTGAGGTGTATAAATTGCACCCAATTAGGGTCTTGGTGATATAACTGAGCGCCGCGGATATAACGGAGCGATTCGCCCCTTCTCTATTCTGCCGATCTAGGTCTCCTCTATGGACGCACCGGCCCTATGTGTGTGTGTGTGTGCGTGCGTACGTGCGTGCGTGCGTGCGTGTGTGTGAAAAGAGCAAGTAGACTGCGACCGGCTAGGAGATCTCTCGCCAGTTCTTGGACTTTTTGCTCAATAAAATAGTTAGTCGTCAGTATTTTCTAGTCCATCGTCTGTATTTACATTCACCCACTGGCAGCCAAAATCCACTATAAAGCGTGTGTGCACTGAGACTACTTTTATATTGTAGATTAGCAGCTGGGCATTTTACTCTGCCTCGCGCTGAAGCCTTGTCCGTGTCGACCAATCGCAGCAGGCTGTCATCGGTCCAATCAGCGCAGATTAGCTTCGCGCTGAGGATGGGTTTGGGTACAAATGAATCGCTGAACGATTCATATGAGAGTCGCTGGGATAATTAGGTAAAAATAAATGCAGATTATAAGACCATGACAGTGTTTTTTGACTGTTGTTGGAGACCCTTACAACCGAAATATGACCCTATTTCATGTATAATATGGGCTCTTTAACATTTATTATTATTATTATTTTTATTATTACTATTATTATTATCCTCATCATCATAATATCACATCTAGCAAGAGATAAAAGCTGCCTGCATGTAAAAACAATACTTTTTTTTTTTTTAAATGACCGGCCCACATTTAAAAAATGGTCCGGCCCTTGCCATATGGCCAGTCCGCCCCTGGCGGGAATTATCATTCATTCATTTTCTTTTCAACTTAGTCCCTTTATTAATCCGGGGTCACCACAGCAGAATGAACCGGCAACTTATCCAGCACATGTTTTACGCAGCGGATGCCCTTCCAGCCACAACCCATCACTGGGAAACATCCATACACACTCATACACTACGGACAATTTAGCCTACCCAATTCACCTATACCACATGTTTTTGGACTGTGAGGGAAACCAGAGCACCCGGAGGAAACCCACGAGAACGCAGGGAGAACATGCACACAGAAACGCCAACTGATCCAGTCGAGGCTCAAACCAGCAACCTTCTTGCTGTGAGGTGACAGCACCCACCTACTGCACCACTGCGTTGCCCCTGGCGAAAATTAATACTGCTTTATTAATTATTTATTTATTACATAATTTAAATTGATTATTCAACAGTATACACTACAGCTGCTTTTCACTGGCACACCCACCATATTCTTACGAACATATTTTATTTATATTTGGTTATTAGCCAATTTCATTGACTTGAATATAATAAACCATGTATAATATAAATACTACCTACCTCATCTAAATTCTTATCTTTATATAAAATCTTAAAAACTTTATATAAAACTAAAAAATACAATAAAACGTTCATGCACAAAAAAGCAAATACAGAAAAACAAAGTTTTAATATGCTTCAAGAGCTGTGAAGTGAGCGATCTTTCGCCTGGTCACATCAGCTGATCTCACGAGAAAACGTAAGTATTTTACATTTTGTCAGTTTAGTGGCTAATTCGTATGAATTCGTACGAGTTCAGTCGTACAAAATTGTACAATTTTAAAAAGGAGGAGTGGCACCTAACCCCACCCCTAAACCCAACCGTCATTGGGGGATGAGCAAATCGTACTAAATTGTACGAATTAGATCATATGAATTTATACGAATTAGCCACTTAATCAAAAAGTTACGAATTGCCATGAGATTGTGTTGGTCACACACACATGCATACAAAAACATGCATATAAAACATGTGTTCTATGTCCTCAAACAAATGTTTGTGTTTTTATATGACGTGGTAAAATGTAAAAATTTCATTTTAAATGTAGAGCTTTATGTTCGTAAGAATGTGGTGGGCCACTGGTTTCTCCCAATCCGTTTGTATAGCGGCATTGCAATGACAGAAAAGAAGGTAGCCTAGTTTCTAATGATTTCACTCTCCCGACAAATCTAAGCTTGTTTTTAATAATACAAACATAAATATCCATATTAAATAATACTACTAATAATAACATTATTCAAACGGAATCATTTGCCGGCTGTTACTTCGGTGGGACTATAATCTGATGTAAGAGAAGTCTTCTTTCACTACTGTATTGTTCATAAACAGAAAACATTTTACAGGTAACTTTATTCTTAATCTTGGACCTTATTCCTGAAATAAAAATTAGCAATGAAAAGGTGTGAAGCACCAGAAGCGGACCATATTAAATTAATTTGAATATATTTGGCTATTGTTGATTTCCAGGAATTTTCAAATGTATTTTATTTTAACCAAAGAGGCTAGAAAAAGAATTAAATATTAATGTATTATTATTATTATTATTATTATTATTATTATTATTATGTTTAAACTATTATTTTTTATTGAAATGGCCAAATTGTTACTGAGGACAGTTGAATGTGCAGTTTTTTGTCTAATAAATGAAAGTAGGCTACAGTTTTTTTTTACTTTAAAATTTTAACAGATTGCTATTTTTTCCTAATGACATATGATGTAATGAATTTGTATTTTACAAATTAGTCTTGTTTTAATTTTTTTAAATACAAATTTTAGGAAATATTTAATAACACGTACTGTATGAGAACTACCTGTTAGTCAATGGAAAAGCAGTCATTCCTTGCGCCACCTGGTGGCTATTGCGTAAAGCACAGAATTTTTTTTTTTTAATGAAAAGGCCACAGTACTGCGCGTGACTGCGGTTGACCAATTGCAGTTTTGCGCGTGCAGAAACGCGCATTCTCAGTAACCATATCTGTACTGAAGTGGAATGAACTGAATCTGTACCGTTTTCTGCTCACAATGAAGGCAGAAATGGTCCAGATGACACTTCTAACCAAATATTACAACCGAATATTTCAGAGGAACTTCAGAGTTGAATGAATAAAAATAAATAACTCAAAATTAACTAAATGTATTACTTGCGATAAATGGTTACTAAGTAATGCAGCTACTGACTTTTTGGAGGAATAACTCAATTTTGTAACGCATTACTTTTAAAAGTGACTTTCTCCAACACTGCATGTTAGGATACTTAAATTTAATTAATTCAGGTTGAAAATATAACACCTGATATTAGAATGTAAATATTAAACAGGCACTGTTCTATGGAGGACCAAGAGCATCATTTAAAATAAATGAATAATCAAATGATCAATTTTCAATAATTGAAGCAGAAAATTATTTAAATGAATCACATAGGAAGTTAAGCAATGGATTAAAAAAATTTAATGGATAAATTAATATACAATTTTAAAAGTTTATTTATTTCACGTTTTAAATGTTGGTTATTCAAATAATAAAAAGTGCATCAATAAGAAATCGGCTTTAAATGGACAAAGCATATTTAAATGGATTTACTTTGTGTTTTTAAAATATATTAGAATTCAATATTATATTATTATATCAATAAAAGATTACATTTTAAAAATATCATTTATTTGTAAATATACTTATTTAAAACTGTTTATTTAATTTTCTTATGCTAATTAATCAAAGAATAAAAAAGCATATTAAATATATTAAAATACACATATTAAATAGCTTTAAAAAAAAAAAAACTTTTGCCAAAAGCATTTTTTAAAGAATTTAAGGAAATTTCTTCATAAAATACTTTTTATTGTTTGATTAATCAATGTTTTAAAACAAATTGTATTTATTTAAACATTTAAATGTGATGTATTTATGTACATTTTTATGTAAAAAAATTTCATTGATAAAATGATTTTTCAGTGTCACTCCTGGTCCTTCATACTGATCATTAACCAGGCATTTCATTTTTATATAGACTTGTCTTATCGCCATTCTCCCATTTATAAATTTAATTTAAACGATAAAATTCTGTATGATCATCATGGTTTAACTCATCAAGCATAAAAACAGATGTCACAGATTTGTGAAAATACAAATTTCATGAAGCTTGGTCTCCTAAACATCAGGTCACTAGCACCTAAAGCAGTTATCATAAATGAATTAATAACAGATAACAATCTTAATGCACTCTGTCTCACTGAAACCTGGCTGAAACAAAATGACTATATTAGTTTAAATGAAGCAACTCCTCCAGGATTCTTATATAAACATGAGGCTCGTCAAACTGGTCGTGGTGGTGGAGTCGCGTCAATCTTTAGTGATATTTTAATGTTAATCAGAGAAACGGACTTATGTTTAGCTCCTTTGAAGTATTAGCGCTTAATGTTGTCCTTCCAAACACTGCAAAAACCTATGTTATCTCTCGCTCTCAAAACAGCAACCCGTGCCCTGGAACGTAAATGAAAAAAAACTAATTTAGAAGTCTTTAGAATTGCATACAAAGACAGTATGTCCAGCTACAGGAGGGCTTTAAAATCTGCCAGGGCTGAGCACCTCCGCAAACTGATAGAAAATAATCATAACAATCCTAGATTCTTATTTAACACCATTGCTAAATTAACAAATAATCGGTCATCTTTGGAACAAAACGTTCCACCGCAATTAGTAGTGATGACTTCATGAATTTTTTCAGTGATAAAAAAGAAGGCTTTAGACAGAAAATAGGAGATATTAAACTTTCTGCCATCCGCCTATATACTTCAGATCCAGTAAACACGCACTGAATCTAAATAACCTACAGTGCTTTAAAATCATAGAACAGGACGCTAGACAAAATTATAAATAGCTCTAAATCAGCTACGTGTATATTGGACCCAATTCCTACAAAGTTACTGAAAGAATTGATACCTGTTATAGGAGAACCCTCCTTCGTAACATTATCAACTCTTCTTTATCTTTAGGCCATGTTCCAAATCCTTACAAGTTAGCTGTTATTAAACCTATTATTAAGAACCACAACTGGAACCCAGCAACTTATCTAATTATAGGCCTATTTCAAATCTTCCATTTATGTCTAAAATACTAGAAAAAGTTTTTTCTGCTCAATTATGCTCCTTTCTGCAGATGAACAATGTTTTTGAAGTGTTTCAGTAAGGGTTTCAGAGCTCATCACAGTACAGAACTGCATTAGTGAAAATAACAACGATTACTCTTAGCTTGCTGACCAAGGGTGCATCTCGCTATTAGTTCTACTCGATCTTAGTGCGGCATTTGACACCATTGACCATGGTATCCTTATTATCGCTTAAAGTCTACAGGTGTCCAGGGACAGGCCCTACAATGGGTTAAGTCATACTTATCTGACCGTTACCAGTTTGTGAATATTAATGGACAGCCTTCACAAATCAGCCCAGTAAAATACGGGGTGCCTCAAGGATCAGTTTTAGGCCTTGTTTACAATATACATGCTACCCCTGGGAGACATTATTAGGAAGACATGGATCAGCTTTCAACTGCTATGCAGATGATACTCAATTATATATTTCAACTAAAACTGACGGAGACGTCTAAACTGTCCAAGCTAACTGAGTGTATTAAGATGTTAAAGACTGGATGACCAACAATTATCTTCTCTTAACTCAGACAAAACAGAATTATTACTTATTGGGCCTAAATCCTGTACACAGCAGATCTCACAACTCGACCTACAATTAGAGGGATACAAAGTTAGAGTTAGCTCTGCTATAAAAGATCTGGGTGTCATGTTAGACAGCAATTTAACTTTTAAAAATCATATATCCCATGTCACAAAAACTGCTTTCTTTCATCTTAAAATATCGCTAAGTTACGAAGTATGCTATCCATCTCAGATGCAGAAAAGCTAGTCCATGCTTTTATGACTTATAGGTTGGACTACTGTAATGCACTGTTTGCTGGCTGCCCAGCATCCTCTATTAACAAACTTCAATTAGTACAAAGTGCAGCTGCCAGAGTTCTTACCAGGTCTAGAAAATTTGATCACATCACACCAATTTTATCCTCCTTACACTGGCTGCCTGTTAAGTTTCGTATTGAATTTAAAATATTGCTTCTTACATATAAAGCTTTAAATATCCAGCTCCTGTTTATCTAACCAACCTTCTGTCTCGCTACAATCCAACTCGCTCTTTAAGGTCTGAAAACTCAGGGCTTCTGGTAGTACCTAGAATAGCAAAGTCGAGTAAAGGAGGTCGAGCCTTCTCATTTATAGCTCCTAAACTCTGGAATAGCCTTCCTGATAACGTCCGAGGCTCAGACACACTCTCCCAATTCAAAACTAGTTGAAAGACCTATCTGTTCAGTAAAGCATACACTTAGTGCACCACTTAGGGGGCTTCCACACAGGTTATGCATCTTGTTGATATACACTGTGAACATCAGCTACACTAATTATTTTCTTTATTCTCCATTTCCACCTGGGGATACTCTTCCCGAGGCCCTCAGACTATGCAGAGTCACTGATTCGATCCAAGACCAACGACGAGATGATCCCAAGGTTTCCATATCCTGGACCTGGCCGAATCCTGAGCAGCTACTGTGATGGTCATGGAAGAGTGGAGAACATGAGACTGATTCCTGTGACGCTCCAGAGACAGACGAGTCTTTGCTGAGGCCAGCTTCCAGCCTCCGCCGCTGAGACTGAGCTGCAGCTTGCACAAGACGTTTGGCCAGCGGAGAAATTAAAATGATCGTGCCCAACTGAGCCTGGTTTCTCTCAAGGTTTTTTTTTCTTCACTTCCGCCATTAGTGAAGTTTTTTTCCCCTCTCCACTGTCGCCACTGGCTTGCATGGTTCGGGATCTGTAGAGCTGCGCATCGTTGGATTTGCCCTTCAATAATTGGACTCTCAGTAGTGATTATTAAACCACACTGAACTGAGCTCAACTAAACTGAACTTAAACACTACAAACTGAACTACACTGCTCCTATTTACTGTGACATTTTATGTGAAGCTGCTTTGACACAATCTACATTGTATAAGCGCTATACAAATAAAGGTGAATTGAATTGAATTGAATCTTGTAACGCCAGACAGCACGTGCCCATTATCATTGCCGGGTGCACGTGTTAGCAGTTGCAAGGCAGCAAAAGCCTTCGTTCGTCCCTGGATGGGCTCAAAAGCAACAACCTTTCGGTTAACAGCCGAACGCGCTAACCGATTGTGACACTGAGACTAAGACTAACCATACCAACTGTGGTAGAAATGCTGAACTTTGTCTCAATAGGTATGCTCGAAGAATGCAAATGAAAGCTGCCGAAAAGAGAGAGAGAGAAAGGTAACAGAAACGCCCAACATGTGGCTCGAACACACAACCCTGAGATTAAGAGTCTCATGCACTACCAACGAGCTAGGCAGGGCTTGTGAGATGGCTCCTTCGAGAGAAAGTCACTGTTTTGATCAATACCTTCCCTACCTGTGTAAAGTGTAATGTTGTTTTTAAGTCAACTGGAATACAGAAAAATTGACCAATACAGGTACTGGACAACAAACTTCTGTTAAATCCTGATGTCATCTTGTAACGCCAGACAGCACGTGGCCCAGGATCATTGCCCGGTGCACGTGTTAGCAGTTGCAAGGCAGCAAAAGCCTTCTTCGTCCCTGGATGGGCTCAAAGCAACAACCTTTCGGTTAACAGCCGAACGCGCTAACCGATTGTGACACAGAGACTCAGACTAACCATACCAACTGTGGTAGAAATGCTAAACTTTGTCTCACTTTGGTCTGCTGGAGAACCCAAATGAAAGCTGCCGAAAAGAGAGAGAGAAAGGTAACAGAAACACCCAACGTGGGGCTCAAACCCAGGTCACTGAGGACTAAGTGTCTCATGCTCTCCCACTCTGAGCTAGCCGGGCTTCTGAGACACTCATTCTAGGCACTGTTTTGCTCAATACCTTCACTAACCAGTGTAAAGTTTGATGCTGATTTTAGTCAATTGGAACAAGTAACTTGGCCGACCTAGGCAACTGGACAACAAACTTCTGCTAAATCCTGATGTCATCTTGTAACGCCAGACAGCACGTGTCCCAGGATCATTGCCTGGCGCACGTGTTTAGCAGTTGTAAGGCAGCAAAAGCCTTCGTTCGTCCCTGGGTGGGCTCAAAGCAACACCTTTCAGTTAACAGCTGAACTCGCTAACCGATTGCGCCACAGAGACTTAGAGAGCATTGCAACTGTAGTAGAAATGCTGAACTTTGTCTCAATAGGTATGCTCGAAGAATCCAAATGAAAGCTGCCGAAAAGAGAGAGAGAGAAAAGTAACAGAAACGCCCCAACGTGGGGCTCGAACCCACGACCCTGAGATTAAGAGTCTCATGCTCCACCGACTGAGCTAGCCGGGCTTCTGATACATTCATTCTAAGTAAACTGGCATAAGTAACTTGGCCGATCTAGGCACTGGACAACAAACTTCTGCTAAATCCTGATGTCATCTTGTAACGCCAGACAGCACGTGGCCCAGGATCATTGCCCGGTGCACGTGGTTAGCAGTTGGCAAGGCAGCAAAAGCCTTCGTTCGTCCCTGGATGGGCTCAAAGCAACAACCTTTCGGTTAACAGCCGAACGCGCTGACCGATTGTGACACAGAGATCAGGACTAACCATACCAACTGTGGTAGAAATGCTGAACTTTGTCTCACTTGGTCTGCTGGTTGAACCCTAAATGAAAGCTGCCGAAAAGAGAGAGAGAAAGGTAACAGAATCACCTAACGTGGGGCTCAAACCCAGGTCACTGAGACTAAGTGTCTCATGCTCTCCCACCTGAGCTAGCAGGGCTTGTGTGACACTCATTCTAGGCACTGTTTTGATCAATACCTTCACTACCAGTGTAAAGTTTGATGCTGATTTTAAGTCAACTGGAACAAGTACTTGGCCCGACCTAGGCACTGGACAACAAACTTCTGCTAAATCCTGATGTCATCTTGTAACCCAGACAGCACGTGGCCCAGGATCATTGCCTGGTGCACGTGTTAGCAGTTGCAAGGCAGCAAAAGCTTGGTTCGTCCCTGGGTGGGCTCAAAGCAACAACCTTTCAGTTAACAGCTGAACTCGCTAACCGATTGCGCCACAGAGACTTAGAGAGCTTTGCAACTGTAGTAGAAATGCTGAACTTTGTCTCAATAGGTATGCTCGAAGAATCCAAATGAAAGCTGCCGAAAAGAGATAGAGAGAAAAGTAACAGAAACGCCCAACGTGGGGCTCGAACCCACGACCCTGAGATTAAGAGTCTCATGCTCTACCGACTGAGCTAGCCAGGCTTCTGATACATTCATTCCAAGTAAACTGGCATAAGTAACTTGGCCGATCCAGGCACTGGACAACAAACTTCTGCTAAATCCTGATGTCATCTTGTAACGCCAGACAGCACGTGGCCCAGGATCATTGCCCGGTGCACGAGTTAGCAGTTGCAAGGCAGCAAAAGCCTTCGTTCGTCCTGGATGGGCCTCAAAGCAACAACCTTTTCGGTTAACAGCCGAACGCGCTAAACGATTGTGACACAGAGACTCAGACTAACCATACCAACTGTGGTAGAAATGCTGAACTTATGTCTCACTTGGTCTGCTGGATGAACCCAAATGAAAGCTGCCGAAAAGTAACAGAATGACCCAATGTGGGGCTCAAACCCAGGTCACTAAGACTAAGTGTCTCATGCTCTCCCACCTGAGCTAGCTGGGCTTGTGTGACACTCATTCTAGGCACTGTTTGATCAATACCTTCACTACCAGTGTAAAGTTTGATGCTGATTTTAAGTCAACTGGAACAAGTAACTTGGCCGACCTAGGCACTTGACAACAAACTTCTGCTAAATCCTGATGTCATCTTGTAACGCCAGACAGCACATGGCCCAGGATCATTGCCCGGTGCACGTGTTAGCAGTTGCAAGGCACAAAGCCTTCGTTCGTCCCTGGGTGGGCTCGAACCAAAAACCTTTCAGTTAACAGCCGAACGCGCTAACCGATTGCGCCACAGAGACTTAGACACCAAACCAACTGTAGTAGAAACGCTGAACTTTGTCTCACTTAGTCTGCTGGATGAAAGCCAAATGAAAGCTGCCGAAAAGAGAGAGAGAAAGGTAACAGAAACACCCAACGTGAGGCTCGAACCCATGTCACTGTGATTAAAGTGTCTCATGCTCTCCCGACTGAGCTAGCTGGGCTTGTGAGGCACTCATTCTAGGCACTGTTTTGATCAATACCTTCACTACCAGTGTAAAGTTTGATGCTGATTTTAAGTCAACTGGAACAAGTAACTTGGCCGACATAGACACTTGACAACAAACTTCTGCTAAATCCTGATGTCATCTTGTAACGCCAGACAGCATGTGGCCCAGGATCATTGCCCGGTGCACGTGTTAGCAGTTGCAAGGCAGCAAAGCCTTCGTTCGTCCCTGGATGGGCTCAAAGCAACAACCTTTCGGTTAACAGCCGAACGCGCTAACCGACTGTGACACAGAGACTCAGACTAACCATACCAACTGTAGTAGAAACGCTGAACTTTGTCTCACTTAGTCTGCTGGATGAAGCCAAATGAAAGCTGCCGAAAAGAGAGAGAGAAAGGTAACAGAAACACCCAACGTGAGGCTCGAACCCACGTCACTGTGATTAAGTGTCTCATGCTCTCCCGACTGAGCTAGCCGGGCTTGTGAGACACTCATTCTAGCCACTGTTTTGATCAACACCTTCCCTACCTGTGTAAAGTTTGATGCTTATTTTAAATCAACTGGAATAAGTAACTTGGTCGATCTAGGCACTGGACAACACACTTCTGCTAAATCCGGATGTCATCTTGTAACGCCAGACAGCACGTGGCCCAGGATCATTGCCTGGTGCAAGTGTTAGCAGTTGCAAGGCAGCAAAAGCCTTTGTTCATCCCTGGGTGGGCTCGAACCACCAACCTTTCGGTTAACAGTTGAACACGCTAACCGATTGTGACACAGAGACTAAGACTAACCATACCAACTGTGGTAGAAATGCTGAACTATATCGCTGTGTGTGTGTATGTGTGTGTATGTGTGTGTGTGTATATGTGTGTGTGTGTGTGTGTGTTTAAGATTCTTGAGATTTATAAATACTTTTATTAACAATCTATTTCATAAGATTTACCCACAATCCTCTGCAGGAGCTGTGTGTGTGTGTGTGGTCCTGCTGTAATCCTTGTGTGTGTGTGTGTGTGTGTGTGTGTGTGTGTGTGTGTGTGTGTGTATTACAATATCCTTCAACTACACATTTACACAATTATTAAAGATTAAATCAAATCTTCAGATAAAAACACAGGTGGTCTTCAGTGATTACACACAAAGCCCCTTTAAGACAGCAAATGAAATGAAACTCTGCAGGATCATTCATGGCTTTATAATAATTAAATCTATTAAGATTCTTGATTTAACAGAATTGCTCAATATTACACATCAATCATTACACAGGCGTGATCAGTTTGTTCTTTCCTCCTAGTATAAATGGCCATTTTGGCATGTCCTAAACTCAAATTCAGCAGCTGACACTGATGTTTAAGGCTTTAAATACTTCAAACCACATATAAAAACTTTCATTCAAACAGTTGAAAAAATGACTTAAAAATTGGATCATCAGTGAAACTGAGCTGAAGACTGACGAGAGATTTACCCACAATCCTCTGCAGGAGCAGTCTGTAGCTGTGTGTGTGTGCGCTTGCGTGCGTGCGTGCGTGCGTGCGTGTGTGTGTGTGAGAGAGAGAGATTGTTTTTTGATTTTCACCGTACTAACTTACAAGGCCCAAAAAAAGGAAGAAAGAAGTAAACATACGTATTACAACAACAGATTGAAAATTAAATTGTCCTCCACAACAGTACACCAAACATGATTAAAACACCACTGCAACATAAACATATCCACATCATTCATATCCTTATAATATTTGAATTCAACCAGAATCCTTGAGTTAACAAGAGTTTTAAAAGACAAAACAACATCTTGACCATGTGAATTGTTTATCTTAATTTTTCTTGACATATAGATTGCCATTTTTGCCTGTCCCACAACAAAGTTAATTATTTGCCATTTGAATCTTTGACTATGATTGTAAAAAAATGAAAGCAGTAGGTGTAAAAGATTCTCCAAAGCCTAAAAATAAGTGCTCTAACAAGACAAACAGTGACTGCAATCTATTACACTCTAAAAAGTAAAAATAACAGCAACCCTGAGGGAAGTTCAGTACAAAAAGTCTATGCCACAAAGTTGAAGCTATTAGATTATTAATAATTAATACTCTTCCTCTAAAAGATAACTGGGGTGAATCCATCTCCATTTTTTTTTTTTATTTTCCTTCTATTCTTACTATTATTCCATCTCAGTTCTTTTGTTGCATAGTGCAAGATATACTGCGAGGTATTTAAGACCTCCCTTCTTTCAAATCAGCCCACCAGGTAAAATTGAAGTACCATTGTTTCATTTGCCTGTAATTACACCATCGCTTTTACCCCAGTTTACTCCGGCTGCAGAAAGTTTATCAAAATCACTAATAATGGACACCAAATTATTTACATCCTTTTGACCATTAACAAAAACCATAACATCATCTGCATAAGCTGATAATTGATGTTGAACACTTTTATTACCAAACATAAAACCCTCAATTCTAGAACGCAGCTTTTTTAACATGGGCTCAATGGCCAAGGAATATAACATTCCAGATAGAGCACAGCCTTGCCTTATACCTCTATTTATTTTAAAAGGGGCACTCAAACCACTGTTGATTTTCAATACGCTTTCAACGTCTTGATACAACACTTTAATCATTCCAATAAAGCCTGATCCAAAAGCAAAGGCCTCAAGAGTGTTCCAAGGTATTGATGCTCCACACGATCAAAAGCTTTTTCCTGATCAATTGAAATGAAACCCAAATCAAAGTTAAAATAACTAGACAGTTCTAGAATGTCTCTAACAAGACAAATATTATCCATAATCGACCTGCTAGGCACACAATAAGTTTGGTCAGATGGACAATCTGCCCCATCACATCTTTTAATCTATTGGCCAATGTTTTTGAGAGGATTTTAAAATCATAATAAACTAGTCTTACTGGTCGCCACTTCTTTATTTCCTGTAAATCACCTTTTTAGGCAACAGGGTCACCACTGAACCTCCTACAACTCGGAGGGAGTGAGCCCTCAGCCAAACTCTCAACAGCCAGAAGATATTCGTCCAGCACATCCCAAAATGTTTTATAAAACTCAATCGGGAGGCCATTAACCCCTGGAGCCTTACCAGGTTGCATGGCTTTTAAAGCTGTTAAAAGCTCAAGTTCAGAGAGAGGCGTATCAATCCTTTCCTTGGAAGCCTGTGAGATGTAAGGCAAGTTTTCATAAAAACTGGCAGACAAATTCTTATCCTCTTTATATTCACTCCTGTACAAATCCACATAGAATTGTACAGCCCTTCTTCTTATATCAGCAGGGTCTATCAGTTCCTGCCCACTTTCAGCATGTAAAGAGTGAATAAGACGACTTTGGCCATTTTTTCTTTCTAGACCAAAAAAGAATCTAGATGGGGCATCCATTTGTGTAAGCACCTGAAACCGAGACCTAACTAAAGCTCCTTGTGTTTTTATAGCCAGCAGGTCTGAAAAAGCAGATTTTTTTCTTTTAAGAGCATCAATAAATTTTTTTATCTCCCGTAGTTTCAACCAAATTCTGTAAATTAATCATTTCAGATTCAAATATTTTTATTGAACGTGCAATGTCTCGAGAAACATTGAACGCGTATTGTTCACATAACATTTTTATTTCTACTTTCCCACAATCCCACCACTGTCGTAGATTTTTAAAACAACTCTTCCTTGATTTAAAATTCTCCCAGAATTTACAAAACACATCTCTAAAATTAGCACAACCCACAAAGAAGTTTTAACATGCCAATACGCACTCATTACTTTAACATTTGCTATTAGACATGTACATAAAACTAAAGAATGATCCGAAAAAACCAACTGGTGCAATTGAGCAACCTTTTATAATGTTTAACTGATAACTAAAACAATAAAGCCTATCAAGCCTGGCCAATGAAAGAACATTATCTCTAACATGTGTCCATGTATACTGTTTGTTAGAGCCATTCACCTCTCTCCATACATCACATAAGCTGTGAGCTTCATCAGCTCACGCATAGTACGCCCAGAAGTAGTATGAGGTTCCAAGTGGTTTCTATCTAATACATCATTTTCCGTACAGTTAAAATCACCCCCTAAAAAAAGATAATCATCTGAGCTACAATTTTTGTACCAGGAATTTGGGGTTTAATATCACATGAAACAGGCAAAAAATTCCTTGAAAAAAGAATGGCTACTCCACCTTGAACATTGTTTAGGTGTGGAAAATATACTTCCCCCTGCCATTCTTTGCTCCAATCAATCAATCAAACTATCACGCTGTGTTTCCTGAATGAACATTATATCAATATTCTTTTGACTTATTAGATCAAATAACAATGCTCTTTTCTGAAAAGACCCAGCACTGTTCAGACTAAGAGTGCCTATTCTTATTGCATTCATGAAATTATATAATTCCAAAAAACACACAAAGAAAAAACACAAATGAAAAAGAGAGGAGTTAAGTAGTCTCAAAACCATCTTTGCTTCTTAGTTCCAACTTCACCTTAGAAACAAATTTCTTGAATCTATACACCTCCTGTGCAGTAAACTGCTTTTCATCCTTATTTCTCATTAAACTAACGAGTCAACAAATGCTCTCTGGTCAGGAAAATAGTCTACCACCTGAACATTCTTCAGATTCTGAGTAGTAGGCGGTTTCAGACGCAGCCTGAGTCTATATGTTGGTCAACTTTAAGAGCAGAATCAAACAGAACAATAATCCACTGCTGTGTTTACATGTGTGTTTAAAGCCCAAACCCATCCTGAACATGAGCAGATGACTGAATGTATCTGCAAATACAGTGCAGGCCATTATAATGAGCTGTGTGTTTGGAGTTTGTGATGTTCTCCACCTGTGTGAATCTGCTGCTGGCGACTGTAGAGGTGAAGAACCGAGGCTTTAACCATCTGCACTGCGTCTCCAGACTCCAGGAGGATCAGCATCAGGAAGGAGCGCATCATTGAGTTTAATCAGAGCATCAGCATCTGTTTCTCCACAACACTTGACTGCA